>NC_053429.1:12420404-12720404 GCF_007990345.1 Gossypium hirsutum
TAGATTGATATTAACTTTCTTAAAAAATATGTATACATATCTGTAATTTATATTCTGAGAAGAAGCTCTTTTATGCAAGTGAAGATTAACTCTTTTTCTAGTTAGTAATTTTTCAATTCAATCTCAATTCTAACCCTTTCTTTCAGCTTGTGACCACACCCCCTAACCAAGCCTCATTACAACCCTCTAAAAACCTTTGATTGATGTATCATCTTAAACTATAGTGGTGGAGATTTGATTTTCATGCAAGCCTATGGTAATGACTTTTCATTATTAGCTATTGAGTGCTTCATTTATTATCCTTAAACACCTTGAGTAATTTGAGTGAATCTTTAGTGAGGATGTAAAACTCTGTGATATTCTGAATCAAAGGTAATTACTTAGATGAGGGAGACACCTATGTTGCATGAATAAATGCTCAACTTGGAATGTTTGAACTTGTATGTCTTTTAGTTGAATTCTCAATGTATGATTACTTATAGATTAATTGAGATATTATCGATAGAAATTATAAGTTGAGAAGAATTTATTTGATTATGATTGAGAATTTTGCTTGAGACAAGCAAATGCTTAAGTGTGGGGGTATTTGATAAACTGTAAATTATACATATTTTTACCCCATTTTTAATGCATTTATGAATGATTATCATTAGAATTGGTGAATTCGATGCTCCTAATGCTTTAATTTCATGTTTTATACTTAGGAGAGCATAGGAGAGTGAAAAAATGAGAAACAGGCCAAAAACGGAGAAAATGAGCCAAAGTACGAAAGCAACACGGCCTGGACCTCCTCACACGGGCAGACCACACGGCCGTGTCAATTAGGTAGGCTCGAACACAGCCTGAAGTAATCAAAAACGGACATGTGCCATGGGCGTGCCCTGCCGAGCCCAAGTTGAGTCCAATTCAGAAAGGCCAATTTGAGGGCTTTTAGGCATTCCAAAGCCTATAAATACACCCTAGAGGAGGAGGAAAAGGGAGACGGAGAATAGGGGGTAAGGAATTACTCCAAGGAAGTCGATTGATCCATCTCAGGAGCCGGATTCATCATCAAGACTGAAGATCTCTCATCAATTTCCCTTTAGGAGTTTTGGGTTTTCTTTATGTTTTGTATTCTTTATTCTTCTGAGATGTTTTCTTATTTAGTTATGAACTAAAACCCCTAAATACCTAAGGGGAATGAAACCTAAGACGAATCTTGTTATTATTTTCTGAATCGTATGATAAATATTTGACTTGTTCTTAATTATGTGTTCTTAATTCTTGTTTTAATATTCCAGGATATTGATTCAAGTTAATGTGCTTATTTAGAGGAGAAAAATTCTCTGTCTAAGAGTAAATTCGTCGTAATTAAGCGGAGTTGATTGCACACCTAGTGATAGGGTGACAAGATTTGCTGGATTAGAGTGAAACCTAATAAAGGAGTTCATAGATCGAGTTAATGCAACCCTAGAGTGTTAATTAGAGAAAAGTCTCGGTTATTCAATCTAAGGATTAGACGTTATTAGTCTTGAATAGGGATAATAACATAACTTATGGATCTCTACGGAACAAGTTGAATGAATAAATCATCCGATTCGGAGCCAGAATAACAAGTAAAGTCTGGGTGGATTTTTCCTTAGGTATTGTCTTAAGTCAATCGATTTTCCCAAAAGCAATTCCCCAATTGTTTTCTCTGTGCGTTCTTAGTTTAGATAATTAGTCAATTAAAATAAAACCTCTTTATTCTTAGGCTAGATAATAAAAAGACAGTCATTACTAGTATTTTAGTTCCTTTGAGTTCGACAATCCGGTCTTGCTAAAACTATACTAATGTTCGATAGGTACACTTGCCTACATCGCGATAATAGTTAGTTCAAGAACGAGTAATTATAAATATTTAAAACCTATCACGAAACCACGCCATCAAGGTTGTTGAGCAACCGGGTTCGTTCGTACAAACTCTGTGAACCATTCATTCATCATCTGGAAGAAGGCTTCTTTAGCCTCTCCTCCCTGGCCCTTAGATAAGGGCCCCTTACTACTCGAAGCTACTCCTTGAATGGAGGCTTGAGCGTTACTCTCTACTTCATCGAAATCAACTCATTTGGATGTCATTGCTATATAAAACATGTTTTAAAACAGTCAGGAGATATCACACTATCACGGGTTATATAATGGCATGTATAGCTAGACTTGTGTATGCTACGTTAATCTAAGAATCGACTAAATCGTAGCTCTTATACTAATAAATGTAACACCCCTAACCCATATCCATCAAACGAACAAGGTTACAGAGCATTACTGGAGTTTACAGAACAAATAGACAGAAATTTCAAACATTTCACATCATATATATTCATATCATAATCTAATCGAAATCAAACATATTGTTCCTTATATGAGCCCTCGAGGCCCAAAATATGCTTAGAAACAATCGGGACTAAACTGGATGCTTAAAGAATTTTTCGAAAAACACTAAAATTTTCAAGCTGCAGGGGTCACACGGTCATGTGATTCACACGGCCAAGAGACACATCCATGTCTTAGGCAGTGTGGGCATTCAAAATAGGGACACCCGACCGTGTCTCAGCTCGTGTCCGTGCCCTTGTAACTCTCTGACTTGGGCCACACGGCCAAACCACATGCCTATGTGCTAGGTTGTGTGAGCATACTAACTTATGCAATTTAAAAGATACAGGGGATACACGACCGTGTCTCTGCCTGTGTGGACAAAAATAGGCCAATTTCCAGGCCACATTTCTCACCCAATTTGACATCAACCTAACCCAACATTTTTGCAAATCAACAAGCCATAACAAGGCATTCAAAACAACCCAAAATCAAGTCTTAAACATGAAATATCATCACATAGAACCAATATGCCCTTAGGCACCTCAAATGACAAGTTAAAGGCATATCAACCAAGTATCTCAACTTACCTAAATGACAAAATTCATATATACATATTCAAGCCACATTTTACTTTCTTTCATTCTACTATATCAATCGCACCTCAAACACGATAAGGTCACTTATATATACATCAAAATATACCAAAAACAAGCCATATACATGGTGAACCTCAACAAAACATTTATATGCCATCATTGGCCAAAATAACCTATACATGCCATTATATCCGAGATTAATTTATTGAAAATACCAAAAAGACTGATGGATAGTGTGAAATAACTCTGACCAGTTTCCAACCTAAACGAGCTGCCGAATTACTATAAAACATAGAAAAATAACACAGTAAACATTTAAGCTTAGTAAGTTTGTATAACACGGAATTTAACTTACCATATATCCATACAGTAGGTAAGTAAACATAGCATATCTCAACCAATTTGGCCAAAAGCCTAAACACATGATCACCAACATATTAGCCATGAAAATCACATATAAGATGCAACACATATGGTTGAATTCATCAAATAATCACATTTCATGTGTTTTATATAATTACCAATAATAGTTCATATCAAACTCATATAATCTTGTAACAAAACTGTGCCCGTTGAACCATTTAGAATATCGTTGGATACACGGGTAGTACACATGAGGTGTACTGAATTGTAATTCGTCAATTCATATTCATGTATGCTCATACGAGTTGTAAACAATAAGCTCTTCTGAGTTGAATAACGGGAAGCTCATGCAAGCTGAAGAATGGGAAGCTCATGCGAGCCGAAGAACGGGAAGCTCATAAGAGCTGAAATCAGTGACCTTAAAGACATGTCATTTGTATCCTACGGATTCTTAAGGTTCAAACGGGGCTCACTAATTTTTGAATATAAAACTAGTATTTATTCATGGCAATTGTACAATTCACAAACAAAAATTCAATTTAACACATATAAATGTACAATTTAAGTAGATACGAAGGCGACTAATCCGATATTTTTCCTTTATCTCGATCTAACTCCGTACTAGGTTTAACCGGATCTATACGAATGAATTTCACTCAATTCAATATAATTCATAGTCAATTTAGACCAACACATTTTTTGGAAAAATTGCTATTTTGCCCTATACTTTTAATTCATTACAGTTTAGTCCCTAGACTTGGAAAATGAAATTCACACAATTTAATCCTTACTCAAGCCTAATCGATTTTTATACCTATTAATAGCAGCCCATATATTTCATAAAATTTTTAAATTTTACCATAAATTTATCATCTTTTCAATTTAATCCCTAATTGATAATTCCATCAAAAATCTCTTTATAAAATTTGTTTACCTAACAACAACCTTTCATTTTCTACAATAAAACTTCAAAATTCAAGCATACTCATCAATTGCAAAACCCTAATACTTTAACAGCTTTTCAAATTAATCCCCGAACTAACTAGATTAAGCTACTACGATATTGGAAACATAGAAATATTTAAAAACGGGACAAAAATATATACTTGAGCAAAATAAGCTTGCTAATATTTCAAGAAAAATAACCAAAATAACCTTTTTTTTTTATTTTGGTGGTAGATGATGATAATAGATGATATTTTTTTATTTTATTAATTTATTACAATTATCACAAATTTCCAAATTTAACCTTAATATTTCATTAAATTTCCAATGATGACTATTCATACTTATCTACTAACCACTTTAATGGTCTATTTACTATATCAGGACCTCCTATTTAAAATTCTATATCTATTTAATACTTATAGCTATTAGAACTCAACTTTTGCACTAAATGCAATTTAGTCATTTTTATCAAATTAGGCATGAAAACGGTAAAATTTCTTAACGAAATTTTTATACAGTATTTCTATCATACTATAAACCATATAATAATAATAATAAATTTTTTAACTTCGAATTTGTGGTTCAGAAACCACTGTTTTGATTTCATTAAAAACGGCTGTTATATTGCCACAGATTTGACATTGCAGTCGAGACGTACCACTTGCACGAGCTCGACCGCCACCATGACCACAAGCAAACCAAGAAACTTGATTGGAACAAAAAGACTGTGGTGGAGGTTGACTATTATAGGCAAGAAGCGATGGAGTGTCTTTCTTAATTACAACAAGATTTACAAAAACATGAACTTGAGAGAAAGGAGCTTGGTGTTGAGCCTCGGCATCCAATAAGGCTATTGTAATCCCTTGTAAATCAAAAGGCACTTGACTGGTGGTTATAATAGACACAACACGATTAAACTTAGGTGAAAGGCCGTTAATAATCATGCAACACCCCTACCCCATATTCGTCATCGGAACAGGGTTTTGGAGGATTACCGAAACTTTCAAAAGATTTTACAAATAATTTTTGTAAATTACTATTCATTATTCAAGATTATTTGAAACATCCCTTAATTGGACCCTCAAGGCCCAATACGAGCATTAGAGTTGAGTCGGGACTTAATCGGGAACTCTAAGAATTTTTGCAACATTTTAAAAATTTTCCACGGTGCAGGTCTCACACGCCCATATGGTCCAAGGGACACGTCCGTGTGACACTAGGACACACCCGTGCTGCAGGCCATGTTCGACCCCATGTAACTTTCTAACTTGTGCACACGGCCATGCCATACTCCCGTGTGCTAGGCCGTGTGGTCAATTAATTCATTTCGAATTTAGGTGCAGGTTTCACATGGCCAAGACACACACTTGTGTTCTAGGCCGTGTAGCACAACGGTTGAGACACATGCCTGTGTCTTTGCCCGTTTGCTCAGTTCTGAGCATTTTGTATCTCAAAATTTAGGTGCAGGGGACACACGACCTAACTACACGCCTATGTACTCAACCATGTGTCACACACTGTCTAGACACAAGCCCGTGTGTCTACCCATGTGGACAAAATAAAGCCATTTCTAGCTTCATTTCTCACCCAAAATTTCACCCAAGACCTGCACTTGAAACACACATCCAATACCAACCATTCCAAGCATTCAAATTAAACAATTCCATCATTCATCATGGTATACCAATACATGCATATGTGTTTATAAACTTACCTTGGACTAACTTAGGTATTAACATCATTTGATCACATATACTTAACATATCACATATTATTATATCATAATTACCTACTTAATCATACCATAATAACCATTACTAGCCATTCCAATGGCTATATTACAAGCATCATTAACATGCCACTAATGGCCAAGTTGTCCTATATATGCCATTATACCAAAATGATTTTACTATGTATACCCAAAATAAGCCAGTTGATAGTGTGACGATGCTCCAATGATCTTTCAACCTTCGCAAGCTTTCGAGCACCATAAAACAGGGAAAATAAAATGAAGTAAGCATTACATGCTTAGTAAGTTCGTATAATGGAAGCTAAACTTACAAATCCCGTTTATTAAATCTAAGTATACAATATCATGTTTGGCATCCATTAGCAATATTGCCCAAACACATGCATTCAATCAAACATGTTAGTCACCAAAATCTTCATAACAATCAAGTAAACATTGATAAGTTCATCATGCAATATTCTTTCAAGTCATTATCATTTCATCTCAGAATTCTCATACCATGTCAAGAGTTGTGTCCGTTGAATCATTGAAATTCCGATGGATGCTCAAGTAGTACACTCGAGGTGTACGGTTCCATAATTCGTCAATTCTTATTCGAGGGTACCCATTAAGGCACTTAATCAAGGAACACACTCTTGAGCCACATGTCGTATAATAGGATTACCAGTCCAGGCTAAATCCTTTATATAACGCATGCTCAAAAGAGCTTAATTAGGATTACCAGACTAGGCTAAACCCTAATCTTAACATATACTCGAGATATATTATATCAGGATTACCCGTCTGGGCTAAATCCTTTTTATAACAAGGTCATAGGATTACTCGTCTGAGCTAAATCCTGTTCGCAACAAATGCATGACCTTATTCAATTCGGGAAAGCACATATAATTATCGGAATCCAATATTCAATCGGGAATTAAACCTTTTTCACCATTTCAAGCATGTATTAAATTTTTCATTATTGCATTCAAATAATGTACATCAATATAAGTCACATTCCATACAAACACAACATTCAATTAAACATATTCCAAAGCTCGATTAAGTTACACAAACTTACCTTATCACTTGTTTGCGTATAAAATCTACTAATCCGAAACCTTTTCTTTCCTCGGTCTAGCCTCGAATTTCTGTTTTCCAGATCTATATAAATAGATTTAATAATAAATTTCACATATTTCATACTTATTTGGACTCAATTTACATCCTAGTCAAAATTACCATTTTGGCCTTAACTTTTCCATAAATTCCAATTTCGTCCCAGGCTTGGAAAATGAAACTTGTGCAATTTACCCCCTATTCTAAGCCTAACCAAAATCCCATTACAAATTTTACAGCACATGTATTCATAAAAATTTAGAAATTTTCATCAAATTTCACAACTTTACATTTTAGTCCCTAAATCATGTTTTCATAAAAAATCACTTTGTAATAGTTGTTTATCTATCAACAACCCTTCATTTTCTACCATAAATTTCTAATTTTCAGCATATTCATCCATGATCCAAATTTCATACCTTGATAAATTTTCAAATTAATCCCCTAAATAGATAGGTTAAGCTATCCCGGTTTAAATAATATCACAATTACTGGAAATGGGACAAGGAAACTTACCCAATTAAGCCTCGAAAGTTTCTTCTCTCTCTTAGGGTTTCCATAAAATTTTAGGGTTGAGGATGACAAAATAAGATGATATTTTCTTTTTATCATCTTTTAGTCAATTAATTATTTCAATTTCCAATTTAGTCTCTACTGTTTTCTAATTTTTCCATGGATGAGTCACCAAAAATCTACATACTTTTCTTTAATGGTTTAATTATCATATAAGCACCTCTAGATTTGAATTCCATAGCTATTTAATCCTTATAGCTACTAGAATTCAACTTTTGTATTTTATGCGATTTAGTTCTTCTCGTAATTAAACACTTAATTGATAAAATTTTCATATCAAAATTTTCAAACGACATGTCTATCATAATCCGGACCATATAATAAAATAAAAATAAATTTTATTTTTGGGTTGGATTTGTGGTCTCGAAACCACTATTCCGATTTCACTAAAAAATGGGCTATTACAAATCTTGTACTTAGCTAGCCTATAAAAAGGATTCTTCATTGCTCATTAGGGACACAATTGTTTTCATTAATAAAGTTTTCAATTCTAGGGGTTGGTTTATTTGTGCAAGATTTCTTTCTTGTGATTTTTTAGAAGTAGTTTTCTTCTTGATTTTCTTTAAAAAGTTGTGGAAATTCATTATTCATCCTGTAATTTTCCAAAGATTATTTCTTGGAGGTTTTGTTAAAGTTGTTAATTGAGTTTTTTGGGATTTGTAACAACCTAGTTTTAGCTAAATCGGAACAGTGGTTTCGGAACCATAAATCCGAGGTCAGAAAATTATTTTTCATATTATTATTTTTGGTGTTTACAACATGTGATTATATATGTGTGCAAATTTTGTGAGCTAATTTTATCGTTTAATAGCTCAATTTGAGAAAAAGGACTAAATCGCGTAAAATGCAAAAGTTGCATTCCACTTGTTAAAAGTGTTTAATTGACATGGCTTATTAAATGAAATGTCCTTATGTTGTAATTAGACCATGGTTAGTGGAGGTTGACATAAATGGCCTTGAATTATATGAATTATATGTTTTAAACAAGGGTTAAAATGGTAATAATAGAATTAATGTATAATTAAAATAAAACAAACATGACATGAGTCCATTATCATCATCTTTGCTCCAAATTTGATTAAGAAATTAAAGCTTGAATGTGTTTCGGGTTTTGGAAACTTGAAGCTTTGATTAAGGTACGGTTTTAGCTTGGTTTTTGATGATTTTATGTTTTTGTGATCGTTGCTTTGAGTGCTAGCTATCTTGTACCTTAATTTTTGAGTTTGTTACTGACTTTGAAAAATTCCATTGATGAATCCATGAGTTTTATGATGTTTGATGATGAATTATGCAAGCTTGGTGTTTGATATACATGTTTGTAAAGTGATTTTTGACAAAAATGTCAATTAGGGATTAAATTGAGAAGTGTAAATTGAGGGGTTAAATTGTGAAAAAATGAAAAATATGGGCTTCTAGGGACCTATAGAGAATTCAGCTAAGCATGGGTCATATTGAATTTTGTGAATTTTGTGTATTTATGAAATAAGGATTAAATTGAATAAATGTGTAACTTTAGGGGCCAAAGTGAAAAAATGCCCAAATATATGTTTGTGGACTAAATTGAATGTGTTGAGGAATAAAAGAGTTACTTTTGAATGTATATAGATCAAGAATGAAAGAAATCAAATTTAGATCGGGGGAAATCCAAAGTTATCGAATAGTCGATCTAGTTCCTCTATTTCGACTACGAGGTAAGTTCATATACAAATAAATGTCTTTAAATATAATTATATATGTTTAATTATCATTGAATTTTATTAATGTGTAATCAGCAAATACGAGCAAAAAATAATGAAGTTTCGATATCCAAAGGTCCCGTACGAACCTTAGGAATAGTATAGGATACGAATGTCATGACATTAGGTTACCGAGATGTGATTACATGTAAGACCATGTCTGGGACATTGGCATTGTATTGAGATTATGTGTAAGACCATGTCTAGGACATTGGCATCGTTAATTGATTTTGTATAAGTCCCTGTCTGGGACAATGGCGTCGATATGTGATAACATGTAAGACCATAGTGATATATGTGATGTTTATAAGTTACCATGTGTTTTGGCATGTTTGCCATGGTTGTTGGTATGGCTAAGTGGTTGCTCATTTGGTTAGCTTTTAGTTGATATATTAATGCTTAAGAAATGGTATATTTTGGTATGATTTATAGATGATGAAATGGTATGTTTGAGAAGCATGATATGGTTGATAGAAAGGTGAGAAAATTCATCTAGGAGATATGTATGTTTTGATGATTTTGGTATATTGATTTGGTATGTTTTTTATTATGGAATTGAGTAGTTGAAATGGTTGATGATAGATGGCATGATATGTGTATGAATTGGCATGTGTTGGCTGCCTATAAATGTATTAAAATGATACTATTTTGATGGCTAGGTGTGCATGAGAAAAGGGTGGCAAATTGGCTTTGCAAATGGCCTATTTTTGTCCACTCGGGCAGAGATACGGGCGTGTGTCTTAGCCGTGTGCGACACACGGTCATGTTATACGGCCGTGTGTCCCTTGGAGTACCCTTTCCAATTAAGGCAGTATACCCTACAGTTTTGACACAGCCTAGACACACGGGCGTGTCTACTGGCCGTGTGTGGCACACGGGCTGGTACATGGGCGTATGGTCGGCCGTGTGACCCAAGTCAGTTGTATGCCATGTTTTCACAAGGCCTGTGACACAGGCGTGTCTGGTGGCCGTGTGAGGTACATGGCCTGTTCACATGGGCGTGTGACTTTTAAACCAAAGAAAATTTTCTAAGTCTCCCAAAGTTTGCAAATGTTATCGATTTAGTCCTGAACCACTTCTAAGCATGTTTTAAGGTCTCGTAGGACCTTATAAGGGACAAAGTGATTGAGATGAATGGATTTAATTATGATTGCACAAATGTATGATTTATGTTGTGGTTGATCGGTAATGCCTCATAACTCTATTTCGGTGACAAATACGAGTTAGGGGTGTTACAAGATTTATATCTCGAATGGTTCAATTGGAAACTTATCCTTCTATCCATCATATCTATCGGTTTATTTGATCCATCTTTCACTTTTAAATTTTGTTTATTTATTTAGTTACTTATTGTTTTTATATTTATTCTTAGTTCTTAATTTTCTTTTTTTAGTGTTTTCATTTTCTTTAATTTCTAATTTGTTTATTTTTTCTTTACAAGTCAGATTTGAATATTTCCTTCTTGATTAAAACAATTTGATTTCGATCCTACTTCCACTTCTTCTGCTCAATCTTTATTAGAAGGGCAAGCAATTACCATAACTGCTCCATACCCATTATCGAAAAGAAAAAAATCCACCTCACCTTGCCTTGCATCCGCTTTTAAAAAAAATATCCACTCCATTTGGAGCAAATCAATTTGAAATCTATTAGACGATTTGGGTTTTGCCATCGCTACTCTTTGAAGCTCATTGCCACCATCAATTTCATCATAAAGCTTATGATTTTTGAGTGGATAGAGAGAGAAGTTGAAGCTTGAGATAGAAAGTGAAAAAGGAAGGTAAGGAAACAAGTTCTAATAATCCCTTCTTGTTTATTTAAGGTTTTATTCATGAAAAGTAGGAAAACATGATGTTAATGAGGACTATGTTCATGTATGTGTATGTAAGTATGTATGTAAGTATGTATGTATGTATGTATGTATGTATGTATGTGAATAAAAAAAGAAAGAAATGAAGAAAGGGAGTTCAAGCTAAGTGAAGGAAGAGATTTTAAGATTAAAGAAGGAAAAAGAGAATTTTGGACCACTTTTTTCTTCTTAAGAGGTAAGTACTCATGGAATCTTAAGTTATATTATCTTAGATAATTATGGGTATTCAATAGTGAAAATAGTTGGATGAAAATGAGTATTAGATTTTAATAACCTCTATCTCTCTGGATATAGTTTCCTAGTCAACCCTTTTGTTTGTTTGACGTCACCTTATAATACAACACTACAATCTTTGAAATATTATGACTTGACATCTTCTCTTTCCTTACCAACAACCTAAATATCTCCAACTGGAATATTAAGGTTAAAATTTTCCCCTATTTCCATGGTGGGATCCTTAGACTTGTTAAGAAAAAAATCCTTTACTATCCTTACCCATATTAAGAGTTCTACTCTGGTCTACTAGACTGGGCATGCTACTTTTGCTTAATAGTATTGGCTTACTACTCTAGCCTAACAAGATAGATTTTTAGACATTCACCTAGTTTCTTGCCTTAGCATTACCAAGGCCTACCATAGCCTTCCCTTTGGCCTGTTTAGTGTAACACCTATAATCCGTATCTGTCACCAGAATAGGGTTACGAAGCATTACTGGAGATTACATTTTAAAACAATAAAAAATTGAAATCATATATTTCACAACACCAATCATATTAAACTCTATGAATAACATACATATTGTCCCTTATACAAGCCCTCGAGGCCTTAAAAACACATTAGAAACAATTCGCGACTAAACCAGGAACATAAAGAATTTTTCGAGAAAAGATTTTTTTGGGAAAAGATGAAAATTTTCAAAACTGCAGGGGTCACACGACCGTGTGGCCAAGCCGTGTGGACATTTGAAGTAGGGACACACGGTCGTGTCTGAGCCCGTATAACTCTCTGACTTGGGTCACACAGCCAAGCCACATGCTCGTGTGCCAGGCCGTGTAATTCTTGAAATGCAACCTTTAAAAAAAACCTACAGGGGATACATGGCCATGTCACCTGGTCGTGTGTCATACACGGTTGAGACACACGCCTGTGTCTCTGACCGTGTGGACAAAAAATAGGTCATTTCCAAGCCATTTTTCTCGCCTATTCATGCACACACCTGTAACCAATTTACCACATGTAATCAAGCATCCCGAAGTACACCAAACTATACAAAAACAAGCTATCCAAATAGGTACATATTCATACAACCAGTATGCCCAAAAGACACATCAATCACAACAATTAAACATGTATAACTAAATGCTTAGTTTAGCCAAAACTTACCATTTTTCACACATCAAATCCACACTCATATATACCTAATTTACCATTTAACATTTAGCATCATAAGCCATAAATACCAACTACATTTTTAATACCAAAATGACCATGTTCAACTTCCATCATCTAAGCATCATAAGGACTATAAAGTCATCCATCAAAAGGCCACATACATATATCCACATGTCAACCATTCCAATCATTCAGAATACCAAATTTACAAGCCAAAACATAATGGTTAAAACATCAATCAAAAACACCTATACATGTGGATATTTATCCAATTATCAATTAACTTGGTTTCATTCCAAAACATAACATAATTGATACATAATAACCATACCATTTTGGCCATTTAAAGATACAAATCTAACCATATCCAGATGGTTCCAACAATCAACATGTATACAATCCATATTTCAATCATGCACATCTATTCAAAACCTTTCCAAAGCATACCATATCTTGACCATGTTAAGGTCAATTCATCATATATCACTTTGGCCATTCAAACATGCTTTAACACATTATCAAATTAAAACATATCAACAAGACACCAAATGTACCAAGGCTACATCACCCCAAATGACATATACATGCCAAACTCATCAACTAACATTCAACCAATCATCAACCATAAGTCCACCTATATATGCCATTATAACCTTAACTAAGACATCAAAATCTACCGATATAATCGTTGGATAGTACGATAGATCTCTGACGAGCTTCCAACTCGATCGAGCTTCTGATAATCTAAAAAGTAAGGAAAACAACTACGTAAGCAATGAATTCTTAGTAAACTCATATAAACTTTAGTCATATCAATCCATTTCAAAAATGAAATTTATACATACCAAGAATAATCCTATACCGATACCGTAAGATTCATAAAACCATATTAAGCAACTCACAAAGTGAATAAATCCATATAATCACATAAACATATCATCCCTAGCATATTAGGATTTTAAATAACTTTAAACCCTTTCAAATTTTCTTATTTTCATTTGCATTTCATTACTTTCCATTGCACTTATTTTCTTTAACTTAAATAACAACATTAATTCAACAAATCATTCCCTTTTTCATCATTTTACACTTCAAGTATGAACTTACTATTTCATTACCTTTCCACATCCGTTTCATATGCATAAAACATAGCTCTTTTCAAATTAATCACAAGATAAACCATTTCATAAGAAATTGCATAATTTAAACCTTACCACTCTTTCATGAACACAAGCATATTTCCACTTGAGCACTTACCATTTCAATGCAACTTATTAGAAAACATAATACCATTCAACCAATAGCTTGGCACATGCTTAAGCATCAATGAACAACACATGTTAGCATACTTGAACATATTTTATATAAATTCAACATTGATAACCATTTATTTTCAACATGTAACACTTGAGTTATTTACTCATTTCAACTTACATAATTTCCATGTATCATCATATCAAAGATGTTCATATATGTACATGTCATAATACATATCATTCTCTTACCGTTTCTTATTTGAATAATGCCTGTTGAACAGTTTAGATTACTGTTGGATACCCGGATAGCTCTAACACATATAACTGTAATCCTTCAATTCTTGTACATGTATGCTCACACGAGCTGTGAAAATTGGCCTACTTACACGAGCTGTGGAGTATCCACAACACATGTTGGACCTCAACCATTGGTAGGGCATTCAAGACTAGCACCCAAATCATGTAAACCCTAATGACATGTCACTTGTATCCTGCAAATTCCTATGATTCGAATGGGGCTCGGTAATCGTCGTACGTCGTTGTATTTACGTCGTTTCATAACTCGGTAAATTGCATACTAACATATAAATATTGATTTAATCACAATATAGTCATATATTAACATTCAATTTAATCAAAATTGTACATAATACAATTCATACGAACTTACCTGGCTAAATTGTAGAAATACCAAAGTTCAGGGACATTTTGGTAATTTTCTATTTTCCTCAATTTTTCACCTGATCTTGATCTAAATTAATAATTTCATTCAATTTATCAATTTAGACTATAAAAAATGTACTTCAAGCAATTTGGTCATTTTTTATATTTTTACAAAAATGCCCTTAAAGTTTTACTTTTATTCAATTTAGTCCATGAGCCCAAAATATGCAAATTAACCATTTTTAATGCCAAAGTATAACAGTTGAATATTCATGGCACCCATATCAGCCCATATGTGTATTAATTTTACATCAAATCCTTAACTTTTACTATTTTAACAATTTAGTCCCTAATCGAAAAATTCATCAAAAATCACTTAATAAGATACTTTTAAATAACAACTAATATCTCAAATTCATCATTTAACATCTAAAATCACAAGGTTCATCAATGGAAACATTCAAAATCTTTAACAGTTTCAAAATCGAAGGTACGGGCTAGCTAGACCTAGTTGC
This sequence comes from Gossypium hirsutum, assembly GCF_007990345.1. NCBI lineage: Eukaryota > Viridiplantae > Streptophyta > Magnoliopsida > Malvales > Malvaceae > Gossypium > Gossypium hirsutum. The sequence continues at coordinate 12,435,499 of NC_053429.1, forward strand.
AATAATCTCAAAAACATAAAAATTATTAGAAATAGATAGCTTAGGGACTTACATGCACAATATGAAGAATTACCTAACCTAACTTCCATAACCATGGCTTTCGGTTGAAAAAACAAAAGAGAAAGGAAGATGACAACCATATCTTTTACTTATGTTTTTATTTTAATTTAATTAATTATGAAATTACCATTTTACCCTTGGTTAATAAATAAATAGAACACCAATGTCCATATTTGTCCACTAACCTCTTGAATGGTCTAATTACCATTTAAGTCCCTTTTCCCTTATTCAATTAACCATTTAATCATTCTAATCAAATAGTGATCAAAATTTTGATCTTTTACAATTTACTCCTTTTTAATTAATTAACCATCGAAACGTTAAAATTTTTTAACGAAATTCTATACTACCTTAATGAAACTTCGTAAATATTTATAAAACAATTTACGGGTCGATTTATAGAAATGAGGTCCTGATACCTCATTTTTCTAAAACCACTTGACTTTAGGGTCATACCACTTGAACTTAATAAATCACTTATATAACATAATTTATCAAATCAAAAACCTTTTTATAACCATATTTTTCTTGTAAATATTAAATAATAATATTTACGAACTTACTCATTGGATTTGGTGGCCTCGAAACCACTGTTTCTGACACTATTGAAGAATAAGTTGTTACATTTAGCATCCTCTCGATTGGGCTCACTCTAACCATTGCTAAAAGGTTGATTCTTTTTAGTAACTTGTTGCATCAAATTAAATGATTTCTCCAGCACAAAACCTCCTAATTCTCCTTCTCAAAACCTCTTAATTTTCTTTCGATAAATTAATAATTAATCAAACTTTGACTTCACGATATGATTTCCTTAATTTTCAAAAGGTAGCCATATCCTATTTTAGTATTGAACTTCAATCTTTTGTCAACCATGACTCATTAACAAGGAGCCCCTTTTTTTTACCAACAATTTGTTCACCGATAAACTACTCTCTTGCTCCTCTATTTTCGTAGCTATAGAAAAATTGTTTCTAGCATGGTTATATTTTCTACATAAACAAATAAATAGTAAGGATTCGTACTTAACAATCTGACTTGTCCAATTAATGATGATTTATGGCTTATTCAAATCAATACTAAACCCATCCTTGCAAAACGCCTTTGGCTACCACTATTCGTCTTGAAATACATCTTTAGATGGAAAAGGCCGAGAAGTTGTAAAATCTAGTTCCCATGGCTTCACAGTCAAATATTTCTCAAAAGTAATACATGGTCCTTCGACTAGCACCTTTGTATATTCATCTCTGGATCAAATTTTAACCAAGAAGTAATCATTCTCAATGTCAATAAGCTTCATCAATAAGTAACTAAAACTTATAACACTTGGTAGTTAAGTAGAAGTTATCACTAGGGATGACAAAACCCAAACCGTCTCATGGATTTTGAATCGATTTGTTTTGAAATGAGCTGATTTTTTGTTTGAAAAATGGATGCGGGGTGGAATAGGATGGATTTGTTTCTTTTAGATAGTGGGTATGGAGCGGTTATAGTAATTTCTTGCCCTGTTCCGACCTATTCCACTATATAAAATTATTATTTTATCTTTGAATATATAAACTATTAAAAAAGTAAAAAAATGTAATAATGTAATATAGAAAAAAATCATATTTTCATGTTTGCATATATTTTTAAGAATTATGTTTAAATATTTACTTGACTTTAAAAATATTGAAAATATTAAAGATAAGTAGCAACAATTAAATTGAAGTGGAGCGGGGTAAGGCGGGGATGGATGAATCCAACATCTATGGAGGTGGTAGTGGCTTTCAAGATTATACATCTATAGCAGAACAAGGTAGGTAGTGGAGTAGAATGTTCCAATTGTGAAGCGGTAGTGGATTTTGTAATATCCACCCTTGCCCTTCCTCATCGCTATCCCTAGTTATCACTATTCAAAAGTGATGAATTATGTCTCTTGTTACTAAAAGTTATGTTACTTTATTATTAACAAAAAGGTTATGATTATTTAAGTAATATGTAATGAATAACTGTATCCATTCTTAATAGATGTGACTATCCAAATAGGCATCCATTAGATACTTCTATCTTTATAAAGAGACATGAGAACTCCTATAAATAAGAGAGGATTTTCATTTGCATGACTACTAAAAAAATACAAAGAAAAAAGACTAATTTTTTTACTCTTCTCTATCGTTTAATGTTCAAATATTATTTTATAAAGAATTGCTATAGAAATTCGTTATAAAATTTTGATACTCTTGTTATGCTCCGCTTAATGTTTAGTGGACTGTTTTCATTAGTGCAAAACATAAGCAGTTATCGGGTTTCATTGTATCCTCGAGGTACACTTTTCAGTAACTCTTTTGCTTAGGTGACGAAAATAGAACCTTAAAGATAGTGTCATTGTTACACGCCTTAAAGCCTTCGTGTTGACCTGAATCAGTCGATAATTGTAAGAAATAGAATATGAGAAAAAGTGACAGCTGAAGTGGGCACTTTTGATCAAACTGCAACATCCACAATAAAATAAGGGACAATAAATTGATTACGTAATTCAGTTTCCCTATATTTATAGGGCTTAGCTTAGTGAGATGAATCCACTATCTTTGAAACAAATACAACCAATGAGTCTAGTTGTGACAGCCCTAAATTGACCCTAGTCGGGAAGTGGTTTCGGGACCACAAAACCGAGTTAAGAAAATAATTAAAAGTTATATTCTGTGTTTATGAAGTGAGTAAATGCATGTGTGAAAGTTTCATGCATTAATTTGATCATCTTTATGTGAATCTTTTTTTTATATGGACTTATATGAAACTTTGTTGGAAAGTGAGAGGCTAATTTACAATGGTCTAATAGTACATGCATTGAAAGGAGTGGTTTTGCATGTCAATTTACCCAAGCTAAATATGGTGGCCGGCCATGTTATGTAGTAAATAATATTATAACTATTTTATGCTAATAGTTTATGTTACAAAATGAAATAATGAATAAGGTTAATAAAATACAAGTTAGTGGGAGGAAAAAACCAAAGTTAGCCTATGTTTTCTCCTCCATTGCCGTAACTAGAGAAAGAAGAGGAAGAAAAGCCTTTGGGGAAGAAAATTCGGCTAAGGTGGATACCTAAAGTAAGGTAAGTTCAATGTCATTCTTGGAAAAACTTATGCACCATTTGGATGATTAGTCTAACTTCTACCTATTTTATGGTTTGAAGATAGGTTTTGTATGAGTTAAGTTTCGGTTAAGGTGGATTGATTAATTGGGTTTTATAAGGAAATTATGCCATAGCCGAATGTGTCTTGAAGAAGATGTCATATGTGCTTATTATAAGTATATGTATGTTCGGCTAATGAGTTTGAATTGAAGTTTCGATAGGTTGTGGGTTGAGTGGCCGAGTGAACTATAGGCTTTGCAAGGATGGAATTTACTTATAAGTTGTGTGTGTATGGCTTTATTTGCTAATGACATTTAAGAGTTTAAATCTTGAATAATGTTATGCATAGGTTTCGGCCATGAATCCTTGTGTTATAACACTTGCTTAATAATGAAAGAACATGAGCTTAAAGCTTGAGTAACACTCGGCTTTAGTGTAAGTTAAAATTGGTTAGAAAATAATTTTCAAGTTAGTAGATTATGTGTTAAGAGAGGGATTTAGAATATATATATATATAGCTGAATGTGATATGTGTGAATTATATATTAAATCAAGGCTTGGTAAGCTAGCTATTAAGGTGAAATGCTAATGTTAGTATTTGATTTGGTAATAATCTGTTTGGGGACAGCAGCAGTAAGGTGATTTTGGAAAATCGCCATAAATTGTAGGAGTTGAATTAGAAGCTGAGTGAATTATGTCATTAAAGCTTGAAGAGTCTATTTTCTTACAAAGGAAACTATAAAAACAAAAGAGTTACCGATCTTGAGATATTTGAAGTATTGTGGGGCTGAGTCAAAATGACTGCTGGATTCCCTGTTCTGTTTTTAGAAAATCATTATAAATTGTACAAAAATGATTATAAGATGAAATTTATATGCTTAGACTCCTTAATGAGTCTAGTTTCAAATGAGATCAAATACAACACATTTGGAATTCTGTAAAGTGAGAAATTGGATTCGTAGTGAAGAGTGGTCAGAATAGTCAACTAGTGAAATAGGGGAAACTTTAAGAAAAATCTGGTATTGATTGGCCAAGCCTAAAATTCTGAAAATTTTATGGATGGAAGATATACGAGTCTATATTCAGGGAAAATTAACGGCAAGTGATTTGGAGTTTAGTAGCTCCAGTTATAAGTAATTTAGTAACTACTGCTCAGGAAAACAGCTCGTAGTGAATATGTGATTTTGTTGTAAACATTAATGGAAGTTTGCCGATGAATTATTTATTGATTATTATAAAGCTACTATAAGCTATGTGTGTGAAAGTCGGATCAATATATATATTATTCTGAAAATAATACTTGAATAGTCGATTAATGACTATTTTAAATTTTGTTGAACTTAAGCTCAAGAGCAAAGGGGAACTAGATCCGATAAAGGGAAGGAAAAAGTAATTGAATAGCCGTTGAAGTCGTTCGACGACATTTGAGGTAAGTCTTCGAGTAATGACCCTACTTGAATTATATTGAAATGATTAGTCATATTATGACGGATAGTCGAATGTGCATAGAGACTATGTTATAAAGCCAATTGAAATTATGCTCTTTGTGTGTGGCTATTGAGCCGAAATTTGAAAGGTTTAATAAATGTTTTGTGTTTGAGCCTTAGTAACGAAGAAATGATATGGATGTGTTATGATTATTGATATATGTGTGCATGAGCATTGGGATATATCCGGGCTAAGACCCGAAGGCAATTATGCGAGTTGATATATCCGGGCTATGACCCGAAGGCAATTATGCGAGTTGATATATCCGGGCTATGACCCGAAGGCAATTATGCGAGATGATATATCCGGGCTAAGACCCGAAGGCAATTATGCGAGATGATATATCCGGGCTAAGACCCGAAGGCAATTATGCGAGTTGATATGTCCGGGCTAAGACCCGAAGGCAAATGTGTTTGCGGCTGCATTCGGTTAAATACCGAAGAAACTTGGGTTTGAATGTGAGCGTTTTGTGCTGTAACTAATTTAATAATTATGCTTGACCAACCCGAATGATAAGGTATGTTTGCATGTGCATTGGAAAGTCGGTTTGTTTTAAATGGTATTCGTGCGATCGGCTAACGAATTTTCGGCTTTTATAAAGGTTGATACCTTGTGTATCTATGTGGGTGAAGTGTGAAGTAAGTATGAGTATGAGAATGTGTGTTAATAAAGTGATTTAGTTAACTATGTGAATGTAATACTGTAGTCAAAGCCGATTTCATTACTTGAGACTTACTAAGCTTTAAATGCTTACCCGGTTGCTTTGGCTCTCTGTTTTATAGATTTTGTTCGTTAGCTATCGGATTCGGGATCAGCGAAGTCGAAGTCATCTACACTATCAAGTTCTTTTGGTACTCTTTTAGTTGAACTCTGGATATGGCATGTATAGGACTACCCCCTGTTGTTTAAGTTCTTTTGTGTTGTATGTGTGTAAAGCCATGCGAAAATGGCTTGTAAAAGTGGAGTATGGCATTAGACCATTTGTGTGTATGTATGTATATATATGATTTCATGATGTGACTATGGTTTGAAATGGAAGTGTTGGGCTAATGATCAGCCATTGGAATGGCTAAATATGATCACATGTGGACCTATGTAGGGCAAAATCCTAGTTGGTCCATGGTAACCACAAAATAGGTAAAGTTTATCTTGAAAACAGATTTTGACAGCAACAGTGGTGTGGAATTGAAAAATCACATAAATTCGTAGGAGTGGAATTAAATAGTGAATAAATTATGTAATCGAACCTTGATGAATCTACTTTTATATGGAAGTAACGAAGCAATTATAGGAACAGTACAGAAAGAGATATTCGGGTTCTTGTGGAACAGGGCCAGAACAGTTTCTGGATTCACTGTTCCGCCTTTGGAAATTCACTATAAATTGACCAGGGATAATTAGGGGTCATACCATATATGTATGGATTCCTCTCTGAGTCTAGTTTCCATAGAAACAAACGGCATTAGTATTGAAGCCCTGTGCAGAGAGATATCCCAGTCGTAATGGGAAAAGGTCAGTGTAGTCGACCCCTGTAACATGAGAGACTTTGACTAATAAACTGTACTAATGGGCCCGACCAAAAATTCTAGAAAAAAATATATAGGTGGGGACATGAGTCTAGTTTCAGGGAAAAATCACAAAACTGATTTTCGAGTTGTGAAACTCAAGGTATGATTTTTGAAGCGACTAGTACTCAGACTGGGCAGTGTCTGGAAAAATTTTTAAAAGTCTGTCAACACCTCGTATTCGACTCCGGTGACGGTCTCGGGTTTGGGGTGTTACACTAGTTCTAACACATCATAGTGAAGAATCCTCACTCTTGTATCACAAAGACTAGACCTCTCACCATCAAATTCTCCCTTTGAGAATTTAGTGTGTAGAACCAACAACAAAATGTTTTACTAACACAAATGCACTCTTCGAAATAACATTCCTCAATGAATTGATAAGTACTCTAGCTGTTTGGTTCTAATTTACAAAAGTCTCCAACATATAAGAGTTTAAGGCTTACCATGATAAAGATAAATTACACTCAATATCCCATTAAAATAACCTCATAAAAGGCTTTACAAATATACTTATATAGTCCAAAATAAATCAAAGATCTTTAAGATAAGTCTTCAAATCAATATTGATTCAATCTCAATGTTTCAGAAAATTTGATTACTTAATCCGGTTTGATCCAATCTTTAAAGATTTGTTGCTCCATAAAATAGATATTCAAATATTGGCTAACACACTATCTACAAAATTATTTAAGTCATTGCCCAACTAATTTAGTGTAAAAGATTTCCAACTCTAAATAAGACAAATTATATTGTTTGTCGATGTGCTAGTTGAAATGGTCACTTCCTTTGACACATCAATAACCACTTAAAAAGTCACTTTTCTTAACAGAAAACCTCTACCAGGTTGAAAAAACCTTTTATATTTGAAGCATGAATCCATCTTCATAAGGTAAACTTTAATTCATCTTGATTTGCCCAAATCTCATCAAATCAATTATACTTAAGGATACAAAAGATCATAAAATCAACTTATATATTCATGGATTGTATATATCAATATACAATCAATTATCCTTAATATAAGGATACAAAAGATCATAAAGTCAGCTCATATATTTATGGATTGCATATCTCAATATATAATCAATTGTCCTTAATATAAGGATACAATAGATTATAAAGTTAGCTAATATATTCATGGATTGTACATATATTCATGGATTGTATATCTCAACATATAAGGTAAGTGGACCATATAAGAATCCTAGAAAACTAATCTTGTTTGATTTAATCTATAATGCCCCAATTTTTGGGAATTCTGTGTATGTTGGCAAATTTAAAATTTCTATGTTTTGTCTGTTTGGCGTAGGTTTAATTATGTTAGTGGGCCTCTAGAAGACCCAAGTTTAAGTTAAAACTTGGTAACTTTAGTTAATTTTAGTTCCATAGGAAAAAGGGGTTCTGGTTAATTGGGCTTTTAAGTATTAATTGGGTAAAATAAAACACAAAGAAGCAGGTGGCAAAGTGGCATGTGACGCCATTAGGAAGGCTATAAAAGTGGCGTGTGGATGCTAGGGGGAGCTGAGGTTCAAGTCACAATGACAGCATATTAAGGGAATTATTTTTTATGTTTAGAAAGGGTAAGCAATGGAACTCAAGTAAAAGACTGTCAGGAGGAGTTTGAGTTGCTCAGGTGACTGAATAAGAAGGGGATAAGGGAGAAGATTTAGGAGCTGATAAGGGGAGAAAATCAAGGAATCTGAGTATGAAGTAGGAGTTGGCCGTATAGGGGACTCTGCAAGTGCACATTCGGCTAGGGCACCTTATGTTGGGAATTTCGGCATTTGGTCTAGGGCTGTCGAATTCTTTTATATTTCGGGACTAGGTTATTTAGTTTGTTCTGCCGAAAATTAGGTTTCTCTTCTCTTCCTTTTTATTTTTACTAAAAACCGAAGACTTCACTGTGTCGACTTCACAACCACAAAACCAAATTCTCTGCTCATCTTTTCTTTTTCTTTTAGTCGAACCTAGAAACCCCTCACTGTGCCGTTTTCTCCATAGCTGAATACTACCTCTTTTCTCATCCTTTTCCTTCTTCTATCTTCTCTTTTCCTCATAATCAAACTCATACCCTTCCTTCTCTGTCATATCCATTATTGTTACCATCTCCCATATTCTCCAAGAGCCGAATCTAGTGGTAGCCGAACTTCTCTTCTCTTACTTACTTATAAAAGCCGAAATCTATAAACCTGTGGTGGAGGAAGCGGAAACTTGGGTTGTTGGAATCTGTTTCTTCTTACGAGTACGATAGATCGGGGTTAGGATCGTGGATAGGTGCACTCTTTTAAGCCAAACAATGATAGGTAAGTTGTTGAAATAATTTGCGTTAATCATACATGTTTTAAGAAAAAGCCGAAACCCTTAAGGGGGCTAACGTTTAGACTAAGGGCATTATGCCTCTTTCTTTTTTGAATGTGTAAGCATTAGCGTGAACAAGGGAGCGTGCAGCGAAAGACTTGAAGACTATTCGGTTGGATCCTTGGAACTAATCCATATTTCGGCAAGAAGGTAAGAGTAATAGGGTTTTAGGCATGGTTGGCCGAATATGGTAAGAGGTTAATACATAGTCGTTTTTGATAGTTAGATTAACGTGTTAGTAATCAATTGTAGGCAGTTCATGTGTGGATCTCGTCAGCATATCATCGCAAACAGGTGTGTAACTGACACCCTCTTATAGACTAGATCAGCAAAAGCCGAAAAGCCAAAATGCCGAAAAGCCGGTATTTTGAGAACATGCGAGTGTGCGAATGCTCGTGAGATTAATAGTTTGATGTGTATGGTAGATTAAAGTGATAAGACTATAGAGTGCACGACTCTGTGCATTTCGATGTTTTTGGGCTTAATGGGCCAAAATCGGGATAGTGGGCCAACGGGCCCAATTCGGTAAAAAAATACGGTAAGTGTTTCTAGTCGTACGTAAATGGCTATGTTATGCATGGAAACCTTAAGAATAGTGAAATTACTTGAATACCCCTATGTATGGAAATTATTGATATACCTCTAGGTGAAAAATTACCATTATACCCCTAGGGTTACTTTTGACTGAAAAGCATGATGATTTAATTCTGTATGATGTATGCCATAATTGTATATCTGCTGCATGATTATGGAGGAAGCGTCCTGGTGGCTATGGCACAATTATCTGATCTGGTGGCTCTGCCACATATATCTGTTCTGGTGGCTCTGCCACAATTATCTGTTCTGGTGACTCTGTCACATTATCTGTTCTGGCAGCCATGCTGCATATTTCTGTGGCGTGTAGCGGTTGGGTGGGTCGAGTAGTCTCCCCACATGGTGAAAGGTTGGTATGGGGGTGCATGTGGTTGGATATGGGTTGGGTTTTGCATAAACATGTGATATCTATTCTGTTCTGTTATGGGCCTATGGGCTCTATTCTAACTTCTGTTCTGGGCTAAGGCCAACTTATTCTGTGGTTTGAAACGACATAGGCTATGGTTGGGTTAATTTACACACTGATTTTCCCCAAACTCACTCCTTTATTTTCATCCACGCAGGTAATCCCCAACCATAGTGGGCTTGGAGCTGTGAGGGATTCGGAGTGGCCACACATTCTACAAGTTGATTTTCTTCTGGTGAATTGGACATCCCTTTTTATTTACGTTTAAGGTTTTTAGTTATTTAATTGTAATAAGGCTGCTCAATTATTTTTATGGTTTTAATATGTTTTATTAAGATAGGTATTACTTATATTAACTGTTGAAATTGAATAGCTTTTAGGGCGTGTTTTCAAAAACAGTAATTGATTTCAAAATAACACGACAACAAGTAAAGCTTCCGCAATGAAACTATTTTCCAAAGTTAATCACTTTTCCTAAAAAGGACTTAATCAAATTGGATTCCTGGAAATATGCATGACGTTAAGGTGTGGCAATGGCGGTGTGCATGTCTAGGATTGGATCCGAAGGGAGCTTGGTACTTAAGTAGTCCGATGGACTCACCTCCTCTTTTCCGGTTTCCTACCTGGTGCTCAGCTTCCATTCACTTTAACCTGTATTGAAATTATCTTTTAAAACACTAAGTAAGTTTTTCTAGAACAACAACCTGAAATGTTTCGAACGTTTCGATGTGGCATGTCGGATCCGGCCATAACGTCTGGGCCGGGTTTAGGGTGTTACATAATCTCTTCTCCACTGATAAACACCATATTGGCTTCATAAGATCCTTAAAATATGCAATCAAATCATCATAATATTTTGGTCAAACATGTCAACAAGCAAGGAAAGTTATGTATCTAACACAGTGATAGTGGAAGTGGCCACTTCCATTGGCACATAGACAACCACTTCAAAAGCTTGAGTCAACACTTTGGTTAATTTCTCATAAGTTTATGTTTTATCCCCATACACCAACATATTAAATTCCATCTTTCTACCCAATAGTTTTACCACAACCTACCACAACCTTGTTCTTCATTCTTTTCTCCATCAAAGCATGAATCCTATAAAAAAATTATATCAAAGGAATGCCATTAATGACGTCGGTAACCAAATCATCTTCATCTACATTTTCATGGTTGACTTTATTCCCTCATGAGTCATTGCTCATGAGCATATCCTTGAAAGAGATAAGTGAATTTTGGCTAGGTAATAAAGCATTGTCCATCGTCATTCCTCCTTTATCTAATGGCAACTATTATAACACCCTTTGCTTGATCCGGTCGCTAGGTTCGAGCTACAAAATGTTAAACTATTTTCTAGAGCAACTAAAAAAAATTAATTCAATTATTCACACATATATTTAAGTATAATTCACATACATAATATGTTACATAACTATTTCTAGGTCCCACACAAGCTTACGAAAGCTCTTTTGCTAACTTGAGCTTGAATTAGGACCAAATTGTAAAGTTTTAAAAATTTTGGATCGACGTTATAATATTATGGTTCCTACGTCGTGACATCATCAATTAGTGAGTTACGTTGTGACTTTAACGGTTTCGATACCACTCACTTTCGAACTATATAGTGACATTGGGGTTAGGTAATTGCGACATTGCCCCTGTTTTGGTAAAAATCACATTTGGTACCAATTCATGCTTTCAATCCAACCCTTATATCTATTCATGTAGCCTTTTACAATTCAAAACTCAATCAATTCATATCAAACCATGGTAATTCAAGTTAATAAACATGTGAAATCAAGCGTTCAAATTAGCATCAAACAAATATTTTTCATTTGTGCAAGTTCATTCATTTAGCAAGTAGATATGCTAAATTATTGCATTTACCATTCAAACATACCATGTTTGTACAAATTAGAAGCTTAGCACTTAAATGACTCCAACATAAATCACACAAAGCATATATTCAATCACATCTCATACTTAACATTCAATTATACCATTTCTCAAGCCATTTATCAACTTGGCTATTCCAACTATCTTCCTTGCAATCTTTAACATGCCAAACCATACCAATTAAGATCATTACACATGCTAGCATCACAAAAGGCTAAACCATGCATCAATTAGGTCTCATGCGATACTTAATATACAAGTTCAACCATTATCACATTACCACATAACCATTAACTCGAAATTGATCATTTGCACAACAAAGGTCCTTATGTACATGCCATAATATCTAGACTCAAAATGAATATATATCTACTTTCTCATCTATAGTGTGTACTTCACATTGATCTGGCTTGACCAGTTCCGTAAGGTGACAAACTACAAGTGAAGGAAACAACTAGAGTAAACATTGAGAACTGTCAGTAAGTTTAAATGGAAATACTATGCTTATCTTGATCACTTATCAGTATAACAACTACCAATCACTTTGGCATGCAATTTAAATATCTTTGGCACATAATGCCTGTAACACCCCAAACCTAGCCTGGATGTTATGGCCGGATCTAGCGATGTCACATTGAAGTGTTTTTCATAAATCATGATAACGTTTGAAAAACCCAATGTTTATTTATCCATAATGTGATCTAGAAAATAATTTTAAAACTTGCGTCACTATCAAAAGTATTTCTTTTAAAACGTTATTAATTTTAAATTCTCGTTTATCGCGAAGCTTCTGAAATAGTTTTGCATATTCGTGGTATATTGGTAAATCATGCATATCTTTTGAAAACCCGTATCGTACCACTAACAGGTATAAATCATAATGTAATAATAAAAGCCCAAATTAAAGAATAAAACTTAAAAAGGCCTTTTACATAAAAATACCCAAATAAAACTACTTATAAATTAAAAGTTAAATTCAAAAGCGTAAGCTGTTGTGTGTCCACCTCCGGGTCCCTCGCAGCACCGATTTGCCTAAGGATTACTTGTACAGTTAAAACTGATGGGTGAGTTTACGAAAACTTAGTGTGTAATCCCATAATAACAAACAGTTAGACAAACAGAGAGTGAATAAATTTTGGGCCTAAGCCCATATCAGTAACAGTAGCGATCTAGGCTTCAGCCCATTTCAATAACATTAATCAGTGCAGTAACAGTAATCAGTGCAGTAACCATGATCAATGCAGTAACAGTAATCAGTGCAGTATGCAAGCAGAAAATCCTACCCAGTCCAGCCTTTACACACCATCTCCGTACTAACCTTACACACCATGTGGGGATAAAATCAACCCACCCAGCCCTACACACCAAGTAGCACCAATTGCGGCACTAAAACAGTATTGTAGCAAAGCTGCCAGTATAGTAAGCTTAAAGCCATCAGTAGGTCCACAATCGTCTTGTGCGACCATATCAGTACAGTACACTTCCTCCAAAATCATATATCCCACCCCATGCAATGCAACATACATATAACGTGGCATGCTCAAATACAGTCATACACATCGTAGAACAAATCTGTCATTTTACTTTACAAGGGTATTACAGTCATTTTACCCTACAAGGGTATTTTCCGTCATTTTACCTTATGGAGGTATTTCGATCATTTTACCCTATGAGGGTATTTCGGTCATTTTACCCTATGAGGGTATTTCGGTCATTTTATCCTATAAGGGTAAAACAGTCATTTCAACACATTGGGGTCTAGGTATATTTACCTACCCAACAGAAGGTTACAGTCGTCTCGCATGACTCGTACAACCTTAACAGTCCAACAGTGAGAAATGGGCCCAAGGCCCATTGTGCAGCCCATGCAGGTCCACACGCCCGTGTGGCCCACGAAGCCAAAAACTAGCCTTGGCCTTGTGAACTACACAGCCTGGCCCAACGTGGCCTAAAACAGTCTCGGCCCATGAAATCACTCATGGTGGCCTCAACGCTCAAACGCCCATGTTTTACGCGTTCGGATTACCACACGAGCGAGTGCACGCTCGTGTAGTGTCAATAGTTGTACTTTTCGGGCTTTTGCCAATTTACATGTATAGCAGTGTGGTTACACACCTTGTTCACGAAGACGTGCGAATGCCCACGAGTACTCCACCTATTTCAATTACACGCTTCGGTTAATCACATACTAATTGAATAATCAAAAACCCGCATCAAAACATTTATCCAAACTTACCTATCACACGTCTGAATTAGTCGGTTTAGGCTTGCCCACTTACTTCATTGCATAAGCCCAATCCTTTTGCCTTAAGGGATTATCTGCATTTAAACCGAATCTTATCAACCTTTAGTCAAAAGAATAGTGGAACTAGATGATTAATCACTTACTGAAACTCCAAGCCAAGACTAGAGGTAAGGGGCAATCGGCCTACACCCACAGCAGAGCCGAAAGTACACAGAATGATAGAGGCAAGGTGAAACAATCACACCCCTATAAAAAAACGGCAGCAGAGGAAGATGTTAGGTTTTAGACTAATATAGCAAAGAGGGAGAAAGAAAAAGAATCGCATCCATACCGAGAGCTAGACTTACCCAAAATGCAAATCCAAAGAATAGCAGTAACCTATAGAAATGACAGATAACAATGAAGGGAAAAGTCGACACAGTGGAGCAATAAGAGCAGTAATATTCGGCCAAGCCTTAAAAAGAAGAGGGGAAAAATTGAGAGTAAGCAGAGAAAGGAGAGAAGAGAAGTGAAAGATGTTTATGGAGAAGGAAAGGTTCGGCTACAAGGAGAGATGCTTGGCACAACAAAATCGATTGGGAGTGAAGAAGAAGAAGGAGAATTGGCCAAGGTAGCTAAGCACCAAAAGAGGAAAATTGTTAGACTTAAAAGGGTTGAGATAGAAAAAAATGGAGTATCCGGCTCAGAAGAAAAGTGCAATTTTGGAACAGACCATAAGAAAAGAAGGTACCCAAAATGCTATATTTCGCTTCACAGAGGAAAAGAACCAAAAGAATAACAGGAAAATGAGAGTGATTTTTGCACAGCTGAATTCTTTCCTCCCCAAAGTCGAACTCACAAGTGCCTACACTCCCAATTCGGCTCCAACACTCTATCTACTTCAAAACCCCTTAATTTCCTCCTAAAATCTCTCCTTAACTCCCTCCATGACCAATTCAAACTCCACTCCACTCTGCAGTGTTTCAGTCAAACTCTACTACCTCCCATAGCTAACAGTAAAAATAATCTCTATTTGCACAAACAGGGATTCGAACCTCAGACCACTAGCACACTCCACACACCACTTACCACTAGGCTAGCAGGCTTTTTATGACATGTTATCCCCACAATTGTTTAAAAGCCTATTGCCCAGAGACAGTGCTTATTCCTTCAAAAGCAAAACTTTTTTGCACCTGCTTAGGCTTGAACCCTAGACTTCTCAGGCACTTCCCAGAACACTTAACCATTGAGACAAACATGCATTTGTGTCACTTCTTACATAATTAATTATTTATGTGCCGCCTCCTAACTGTTTCCATGCTCAATACCTAATACTTCTAGGCGCAAATTCGGGGCATTACAATGCCTTAACTAGTCACTTTCCAACATTACCATTCAAATAGATTAGACACACATGCATATCATGAATAACATCACTTAATATCAAAGCAACTTCATGTCACATAACAAGTTATAAACATATATCATTTCTTATCAATACATTTTCAAGTCTTTCTATTTCAATTAAGATAAATATCGCTTGATGGTACTATAGTAAAATGGACTCGGATACACAGGTGAATTAAGTTGCTCACACAAGTTGAAATTACATTAGTTTACCTGTCTGGGCTAAAACTATGTTATACATAGCCCAAAAATTTGCAATAGATGCTAAAACATGTTATAACATGTAAAATCTCTTAACAAGTGCGCGTATAACCCTATTGGCATATCATTCGTATCCTAACCTTTTACTAAGTTCACACGAACATCATTTCCTTATATATATATCATTACCAATCCGTGTAATCAACCATAATTCATATTGTACCCTGTACATGACCATATAATAACCAACCCTCACATAACATTTCAATTCAATCTATTACTAGCCATGAATGTCAATTTCACTAGTACTCTAATTATATTCAAACATATATATATATGAAATCGAACGCAAAATTACACATAACATAAAATAAGGTAGTAAGTTTCATATTAACTTACCTGTTCAAAATGTGAAAAGAGTGGATACTTCTGGGATTAATCCGTAATTTTAGTTTTTCCCCTATTAGATCCACTTTCATCCAAATCTTGATCTATACAATTATTTTATATAACAAATCAATACCAATCACTTTTATACAATGTTATGATATGCATGATCTCATATAATTATATTTTTCAATTTCCCTCATATTTGACATTTTATTCAATTTAGTCATTGAACTCGGGAAAAACATAATTTTTAGTTCCTAGTTTCGGATTAAAATTCGACTTAATATATTCTCATTAGGGACCTTATACTTTCTATTTCTTACATAATTTCATGATAATTTTTACATTTATTCAATTTGATCCCTAATGTAGTAAAGTTAACAAATAAGCCAAACTAACTCTAATGTAGCAAAGTTAACAAATAAGTCAAACTAACTTGATAATCATGAAATTATGTAGGATTCAAAACTAGCTTGTTTGAAAAAGACCTAATGTAAATTGAATAAATTTTAGCAACCCTAACTAGGATTCAAATTGAATAAATTAGGAACCAAATTGGGGTCGTTACACTTCTTCCCTCCACCATACTTTCTTAGCAGCCCTAATCGTTCCAAGGGTGGCTGAGTTCAACGCTGGAATCTCAATGTCCATCATCAAATTTTTGCAGCCGAGTAATGTAGGATTCAAAAGTTAAATCGTTAGATTTTAATCTTCTAGATGTGAAAAAGTGATAAGAGATTTACAGAAAACAAATTTAATGTTTTGGTTGGATGCATGATGGAAGTAAAACTTTTAAGAATATAATAACAAAAACAAAAATTACTAAAGCAAAGCCCTGTACAGTCCCTATTCAAAAGTTTCAGTCATACACATCTCTATATTGACTTTATTTCCTGATACAAAATTGCTTCGAAATGCTTGAATCGAACGTGTCATTACTCATTAGTACACAATATTTTCTTTTAGGGAAAACAAAATTACTCAATCACCAAAATGAACAAACAATTACAGCTATCCATGAAAAGGAGATGAGGCACTTGAAATCTTGCCTTTCTGCTTGAGAAGTAGTGGTGTGGTGGTAATCATAGTCTAACAAAAACATCTCAAGAAGTTGACGAGGAAATGGAACAAGTAATTCTCTTGGTCTAACATTTCATGTCGAACCAGTCTTTCCCAGATGATGTTCTGAGGCAGATTATCACTGTAATATAGCAAGGTTGTGACAGAAGCTGCAGGCTCGGTGAGTAACGACATCAATAGCCGCAATAGAGACCGAAACAAAAGGGGCGTCAGAGACTGCAACAAAGAAGGAAATACAAGTATAGGGTGAGCCTTATCTATCTATACACACATGTGTATGAATGAATATTGATGTTATGATGATAAAGAACGATGAAAGAAGAGATGGCCAAGGAAAAGAAGCATATACCATGGGTTACTGTGGAGTTTGGAGAGCCTGAAAGAATGCAGGAAATAGGAGCTTGGAACTGGTAGTCAAAGAAAGTTTGGGCCATTGGGTTTGGGTTCTTTAACTGCCAATCTTAGGACCAGCTGACATTCAGACCTAACCTTCCTTGTAGTTACCAGGAACTATGAAAAAAATTGGGAACTGGTAGCTAGAGAAAAACGAGGGGTCAAACCGTTCTACTATACTTGTGAAATATATAATCTTTTGATTGCCTATTAGTACAAGCGACTTCCTCCCTCCCTGGCCATTTGGGAATCATGGGTTTAACGGCTTGGTTCAGTACCATACATTATTTTTTTTTTCAATGCTATTGGGGTACCATTCTCAATCAACTCTAACAGTCAATTATTGAAAATTTGAATATGAACCAAGTTAGATTTCTGGGTTGTTACATACAATGCAAGAAGAGGAGAAAATGCCTTTACTACGTAGATTTTCTTCATGTTTTCCAAGCCTTCCATCTAATTTAATTGATTCTCTCTTCCACTAACTGCCACATTTCACGTTTACAATATATATATATTCTGGATTATGAGTAAAGTTTCGTTTGTTTGTCAGTAAAATGTTTTCTAAAAAATAATTTCTGAAAAATAATTTATTTTTCTGAAAATGATTACTTTTCTATTGTTTGGATGAATCTGTGTAAAATATTTTTTGTTGTTTAGCAGATTTCCTGAAAATATTTTCCGAAAAAACTGTTTTTATATATATTAATAAATTTATATTTTAAATTATTTTTACATATATTGCAATGATTTATTTATAAATAAATAAATCAAATTAAATATATAATAATACTCAATTATTAAGCTACAATATTAACCTGTCATAAATTGAAAACAACAAAATTCTATTCACACTTTTTCAGATAAACGTCAAACACAAATATTTTAAGAAGAAAAAAAAGAAACCCCTGTAACATAGGTTTTCCTTGTATACATAATGAAAGTTTATTAGCTTAATATTGATGACCACAAAAATTTTATTGTTCATCAATTTAATTTAACAGAGAAATTATTTTTCTCAGACAAATCTATAATTTGAAGAAATTGAAACTAGGAGTTCAAGTCAAAGCTCAAAGCCTTGTATGAATATACAATCACTTACAAGGAACCAATTAATATCCTAAGAAAGCTGTTCTATATTGGTACAGGCTTCAACTTCTATTGATTGTGTAAAATCCAATATGTCATCAAAAACTTGGAATGATAATGATAGGCCAAGATTCTTTCCATATTCATACATTGCTCTGTTACACTACGATCAGCTCCACTGAAAATGGCGGCTCCCTTGGTACTAGCTGCAATCAATGAAGCTGTTTTGTAATAACAGTCAAACAAACTTGATACCTGCTTAATCTCACCACTTGCAAAATCCTTAATAACCTGCAATATCATTAATGAGGATACACTTGAGACTACCAATTTGCTACAGTTTCACTCTTAAACACCACCACAACTACCAATTTGCTATATATGTACAAAGAACATGGACGCCCCACAATTACACATGCACTTATTGTATATACTGAAATAGAAACTGTGTCTAGTGCCCTTATACATGTGTATAGAACGCTGCAACCATAGCCTCAATTATCCCAAAGAAAATAATCACAGTAAATACAACCAATGCAAGTGCTATGAATTTGAAACTTGCAGAGAGCTCTAAGCACCAACCTGTTTGAAGAAATGGACGCGCCTTTTCCTCGCAGCAAAACTCCAAGAAGTCGCTGGTTCGAACTTAAACGTGGCCTACTTGAACTACTTATACAAACTGGTTGCTGCATGACAAAAACAAATTCATTATAGCATTTCTCTGAAAGACACTCAAAATTTTCATTACTGAAGAAGAGGTACTAGCAACACTAGCTCAATGCACTTAACTGTTAAGTAATTTCCCTAAAATAAAAGCAAATCACAAAGTAATGCAATATCAAGCAATCTTATCTATCTATATACATATTATATGTTATTGGATGAAATTTACAGCAATTTAGCTTAGGGCTCAGAACCCAGATAAAAATTATCGAGGAAATTTTACATTATATAACTACTTTTGTTCATAAACGAATATAGAACCCAAACCACATAAATGTCGATTGAAATTCAGCACTTCCCACTTTTCTTTTTATACTTTTCATTCGTTTGAGAAAAAAAATGATAATCACAGGAACTTAGCCACCACTTGAAAAAGGTTCAAGCATCTAAAGATGGACAAAGAATTCAAATATTTACAAGGAAGAACAAACCCGAAAGTGGAACTCAAAGAGGGCAAACCCGAAAGTGGAACTCAAAGAGAGCAAACTGAAAACCCACAGCAGATTAGAGATCAAAGAAGATAAAATCACTGGATGATGAAAAAATCAAAACAGAGAAAGAGCAGATCGAAATGGAAGTATTCAAACCATTTCTCGATGCAAAGAAAAATGCAGTAATTTTATCTCAAGCTATTAACAGAAATATATATATATATGGAAGAACAAGAAGTAATAATAAAACAAAACAGCAAACGTAAAAGAAAAAAGAACCGCTAGGTTTTCATTAGTCCACATATACACATTACCCAGGCATAAGAACATGATCTATGATCCGTAATATCCAGATTTATCTTACAATCAGCTCTCAGCATTAAATTTTCTTTCAACATATAAATACTCAACTTCTACACCTATTATTAACTCTAAAAAATCCATTGCTACAAGTAAAAAAACTATATACAATTGCAAATCCTTTCTAGTTTTGCGAAAAACAGAAAACATTCCTCATTGTTACCGAAACAAGGATCGATCTCAGGCTGCTGAATAACAAAGGATATCTAATTTTAGCATCATTCTATTACAACACTAGGTTGAATCAAATTCCAAATCCAAAAAAAGGAAAAACTCATTTTCTAACTATGAAGGACTGGAAAAGGAGCATATATTACACTACTAATCATTAACAATAAACAAGTAGCATATCTAATAATCCAGAAAATATTCATTAATCCAGAAAAAAGCAAACAAAAAAATTATCAAGCATGATTATTTTAAATTAGGTCTCATGAGCTAAACTCTTCTATATTTCATACATGAAAAATCAAAATTAAGGAGAATTAAAGAAAACCCAGAACCCAAACAACATTCAGATGAATTATACCTAAAAAAGAGGTCTGAATTTTACATTAAAAACCGGAACTTTCAGATAAAAAAAATAAAGAGAAAGAAAAATGGAGATACCTATATGAGATGGGAAAACGGGATCGGCGAAGACATTGATGCATAAGATACATAAAACTGCTGCTACCAACGTAATAAACAACCTCATTTTCCCCCCTTTTGGAGAGATATTACTTTCAATTCAAAATTCAATATTTAATCCCGCAATTATTCTCTTTTTTTTTTTCCTTCTCTAAAATGAAGGTAAAAATATTCGATTATGAAGAAAAAGAACATAATGAGTCGGTATCCAGGGCTGGTGAAGATGACGATGAGAGGTGGGCTAATGGACTGGAAGTGAAATTATGACCCAATGGGTTCATTTGTGCTAATCAAGCTCGAGAATTTCAGGCAAACGTAAAAGATGAATATAAAGAGAGATCAACAACGAAAAGAACAAAAACCTAGAAGAGAAGATGAAGAACGGAAGAAGGAAAAGGAATGAAGAACGGAAGAAGGAAGAAGAAGAAGGAGCTTACCTGATAAAGGAGGAACCAGAAAATGTCTTACAGAAACGAAATCCGTAAGACATTTTCCAAAATTAAGGGCCTCTTTTACCGTGTTTTGTAATTGATTTTGCTTGAGGAAAATATTTTCAGCCTAAACAAACACCAGAAAACGCTGAAAGCTTTTCCAGGAAAATATTTTACTTCAAAACAAACAGACCCTAAAATATACAGAGATTGGAAAAATAGTAATATTTTTCTTGATGATGATGATGTGAACCCTAACTATCAAATTTTGGAATGCCAAGAATATTTAGTCACAATCGAGCCCATGATACAAATAGCGTGAGTTGGCATATAGTAATATAAACGAAAAAGTTTGACATAACATTTGCTATATTTTGGACCAAATTTTCTGCAAGAACCAAAAGAACCTGCATATGCTACTAAAACTGAAACAAGGGTAACATTTCCTGGTACTGAATCAGGCAACCTTTCGGCAAATATCGTCCATATATCCATGATAGATGCTAACTAGAGATATGTGTTCCTTTTTCCCTCTAAAAGTTCTAGCTAATCATGTCTATAGTTATGTATTTTGGGGATGTTTAGCATAAAATCCAATCATATTGTATTTCTTCATTGTGATTATATGCTCAGAAGCGCAGATACCCCATCCATGATGCCTTTTGAGAGAAGATGCAGCTAAGTGCTGCTGCTCACTGTGATGATCCTCGTCATTTTCATCAAATTCCAACTACAAAGAATGTTCTTTTAAAAAAAACAAAATGTATGAACTTTAGAAGTGGACCCAGAAGCTTGATAAATAGTTATGAAGCAACTCTGTTCTGGGGATCGAGCAGTAAGCAAAGATCATCTCTGTTTATTCCTCTTGTGGATCTTGCAAGAGAAGACTTAAATCATAAGATGAGGGTTAATGAGAGCTAATACAAGAGGATATCAAAGATTCAAGTCATAGATGCAATAGAAGTAGCTTCACGATGAGAATCCAAATCCGCTCATCCTCTCATCAAGATAACCGACAATGAAACCATGAAGTCCTAACCCTTATATTGCACTCTGGATTTTTCAGAACAAATGAACAAGAAAACAGCAGCTAAGAACAGAGTAACCAAAAGAAACTAGTATATTCCATTTCGGAAAGACTTGTAACTTATTATGCTCCGAAAATAGGAACTTAGACGACCTAACTTAGCCTATATTAGCCTGAGGAAGATACTCCAAAAATGGATGACTCTTGCATCCACTCAAATATGCTAAGCAAATAAGCAAGTTGGAATCACCATTGAAACTCAGTACTACAAAAAAAGTGAGGCAGACCAAGCAAATTCTAACTATTGTTTATCAGGATTCTCGGGTTCTTCTTCCTTTTCAGGATCTTCCTCCTCTTCCTCTTTCCTTTCTTCCTCTTCTTCATCTTCTTCTGGAGGATCGTATGGCATTGGTGGTGGTAATGGTGTCTTCATAGGGCTAAATTGAGGAAATATATCAGGTCTACGCCCGGGATTAGGCCTCTCCCACTCCTGCCATTTAAACAAAGGAAAAAAAACACAATGAAAACATGTTTCTCAAATGATTGATTTATCTAAGCCAAACTGCCACTACCCACTAATCAAACACAATAAAACAGAGTATTACACCAACAAAAACAAAAAACAAAAAAAATCATCTTAACTATTACTGCATAACGTTTTATTGTTCACAAAAGCTGACCACAGGTATCGTATCATGTAGTTAGGGATTGCCCCGACTGCGAAAAACTTGAAATTTCCCCATCCCATTAGCAAGGAAATTAAAAACTAGTTACAGAGTATAAAGGAATTACAATGGGGAAATCGAGGGGATTGCGGCGAGTCAATTTCTCTTCCTCGGGAGCCATACAAACCACATGACGTGTCTTTCTCCTGCTCCGTTGATGGCCATTAGAGACTCTAAAGGCGAGGGGGTATCTGCAAATGACACCCGTGGAAGTGTAAGAAGAAGAGGTGGAGGTGGTTGAGGGCGGAGCTAGGGTTATGGACGGCGGGGATAAGGAGATGCAAATGAAAGATGCCATGGTATTTGGTGGGGTGTACTGCTTCCCCAGTTGGAGCGAAACAGAGTTAAGAAAGGGTCTTATACAAATCCGACCGCCTTTTCTCCAAGTCGGGCGCTACTCAAGAGTGGGTTTCTCAAACAATGACCATAACTCTAATTTCTGGTGGCTCAGCCCTCACTCTTTCAGATTTTGTGTACCCCCTAAATAAAAACTAACTGATAAGTTCACTTTTTTGTCATTTAACTTAAAAAAAAAATTCAAAACTCTTTCTACTTTATTTAAATATCTTCAAGTTGTATTTTTCTTGTATTTTCGTTTTTGGGATGCAATAGGAGGTAATAAGTTTTTTCATTTCTACATTAGAGAGTTATTACCAAATGGCGTTCTACATCAACAGACTAATTTTAATCAAAACCAGTTTTTCTGATGAAAATGCAAAATCACTACTTTAAGATTCTATTGTCCGTAGAACCACGGACCATGTTATATACCAAAGAGTCTTTAACACTTTTAAAAGTTTCATTCAATAAAGCATCCATGCAAATACACCAAAGAACCCAAATAGTACTAGAGAAAGCTATAACTATTTGATTCAAGCCTTAAACTCTCCACCTCCCAAGGCGCTTCCTAGCTGCTAGTGGCATTCTCGTCCTCAATGAGGCAGTCTGCTTTTCCCCCTCACTGTCTTCACTATCTAGCACTACTACCTTTTCAGATATTGAAGATTCTTGTTCCATTTCTTCTGCTCCTTTCTCCTTTACCTCCACATCAGCTTGCATACTTTGAACAACTTGATGAGACTGCGGCTTCTGGTCACCCCTGCATCCCTGTTGCAGTTGTTGTGTTGAAGGAATTAAAGATAGCTTACGACCAAGCCCCTTTCTTTCAAGAGTTTGGGGCTTTGAATATGGCAAGTTTTGAACCGACATCACATTCTCTTTGTTGTTCACCTGTTGTCTATGTGCTGAGCCTTTGAGTCCCAGTGAAAGCTTCTTACCTACTGAACTAAGCTTCTCAGTTTTTTTATTGGCACAGATGTTTTCGGTTCTGTCAACATGACTCTCTTCAACTGTCCCAAGAATTTTCACTGTTAGAATTGTGTGACCCAAATTCTAAGAGATTGCTTGCAAGTCAAGTTAAATAAAAATATATTTTCTTTCTAGAAGATTTAGTATTTATTAGTATAATATATTTAGCATTTATTAGTATAGTTTATTTGACTTACTAATTTAGCCTATAAATAGGCTCCTTTACAATCTTAGAATTAAGAGACACCCATTAGATTAGAACTCATAACACATTCAGAGAATTTTGTGTTTACGTTTGAGGGTTCTTTGTTTTTCGGGTTTTCGGGGTTTAGTTTTTATCTCCATCTTTTGTACTCTTCATTCTTTTGTCATTATAGTAAATTTATCTTTGCCCGTGGTTTTTTATCCTCTTTTGAGGGGTTTTTCCACGTTAAATTTGTGTGTTCATCTTCTCAATTTCTTCTACTATTTTTACTTGTTCGTTGCTTAATCGGGACGATCCTAACAAGTGGTATCAGAGCTAGTTTAACTTTCATAGATCAGCCCGGTCAGAGATGGCAGCAACAAGGTTTGAAATTGAGAAGTTCGATGGTGAGACAAATTTCAATCTGTGGCAAGTTCGGATGATGGCAATTCTAGTTCAAAATGGCTTGAAAAAGGTTGTTACAGGGAAAAAGCCTGAGAATCTAAATCAAACAAAATGGGAAGAGCTTGATGAAAAGGCCTTGTCTGCAATCCAATTGTGCCTCGCGAATACAGTATTGCAGGAGGTATTGATGGAGAAGACCTCATTCGCCTTGTGGAAAAGGTTAGAAACTCTTTATGCGACTAAGTCTCTGGCTAACCGTTTAGTGTTGAAACAACGTCTATTTACGTTTCGCATGAACGAAGGTGAGCTTCTTAAAGATCACATCAGTCAATTCATTACTCTTTTAAATGATTTAAAGAACGTTGAGGTTTATATTGACGATGAAGATCAAGCTATGCTATTATTGTGCTCTTTACCCTCTTCATACAAGTCTTTCAGGGAGACCCTGATTTATGGCAGAGACAAACTCTCGTTCAAAGATGTGAAGGGTCATTTGTTGAGTAGAGACAAACTCGACAATGATTTTGATTTGAATAGCAAAGTAGATAGACAAGCTTCCGTTTTGGTAGCATCAAAGAAACGAGACAAAAGGTGTCGCTATTGCAAAAAGTTAGGTCACGTCAAAGCAGATTGTTATAAACTGCGAAATAAAAGAGCTGCTGAGAGTAACGAGGAAGATGTAGCTGGTGCTAATTTGGTCGATGAAGGCGGTGATGATTTCTTGTTAGTGTCAACGAGCGATAACTCCAAGCTTACGTCTGAGTGGATCCTAGATTCAGGATGTTCTTTCCACATGTGTCCCAATAGAGAATGGTTCTCCACATACAGTTCAGTTGAAGGTGGAGTTGTGCACATGGGAAACGATTCATCTAGTAAAATAATCGGTATTGGTACTGTTAAAATTAGGATACACGATGGGACGATTAGGACACTCTCAGATGTAAGGTATGTACCTGATTTACGAAAGAATCTCATCTCCTTGAGTATTTTAGACTTGAAAGGATGCAGAATCAACATCAAGTCGAGCAACATTAAAGTATCTCGTGGAGCTCTCGTTTTGTTAAAAGGTAAAAGAACCGGCAGTCTTTATATTCTGGAAGGTTCTACAGTAACCGGTGAAATCGGACGTCCCTCGTCCGTTACGGAGTCAAAGTCAACTCATTTGAAGCGGAGGCAACTTGGTCATAGGAGGGAAAAAGGTATGACCGTTTCGTTGAAGAGAGGTTCTCTTTTGGATGCAGGTTTTGAAAAGTTAGGGCACTGTATTCGTGAAAATCAGACCCGGGTTAGTTTTGATTTGGCAGTGCATAAGTCGAAGGCTAGAAGTCTTCCAGCTTCTAAGCATAGATTCGACTCAGTTAATTCCCTGCATAGTTCAAGATAGGCCCGTGGCGGGCTTTGGCAAAGATGGCATTGAAAGAATTCGTGTCAAGGTGGAGATTGTTAGAATTGTGTGACCCAAATTCTAAGAGATTGCTTGCAAGTCAAGTTAAATAAAAATATATTTTCTTTCTAGAAGATTTAGTATTTATTAGTATAATATATTTAGCATTTATTAGTATAATTTATTTGACTTACTAATTTAGCCTATAAATAGGCTCCTTTACAATCTTAAAATTAAGAGACACCCATTAGATTAGAACTCATAACACATTCAGAGAATTTTGTGTTTACGTTTGAAGGTTCTTTGTTTTTCGGGTTTTCGGGGTTTAGTTTTTATCTCCATCTTTTGTACTCTTCATTCTTTTGCCATTATAGTAAATTTATCTTTGCCCGTGGTTTTTTATCCTCTTTTGAGGGGTTTTTCCACGTTAAATTTGTGTGTTCATCTTCTCAATTTCTTTTACTATTTTTACTTGTTCGTTACTTAATCGAGACGATCCTAACATTCACTTTTTCAAATGTTTGCATTGGTTCCATAGACCCAAATGGATCTTTCTGGCTTTGGCATAGCTTTGAACTGCTCTTTGTGCTGCTGTTTGCTGAATTATCATCTTCATGCTGGTCAAGTTGTTGATTGTCGCTAGCCAGAGAAAATGAGGATTTAGAGGAAGCTTGATGTTGGTAGAGTGATGATAGGTAATTTGGGTCCACATTCTCCTTGTTATCAAAATCGTCCTTGAACTGACCAGACACTTTCGAAGATGATTTCCGCCCTTTTCCATTAACTTTTTCATGGTTAAGATTGTATTTGCTCAACACATCATTTTCCTTCTCTCTTTTTCGCTTACATTCCATTTGAGTTCCCGATGCCGAAAGAAATAAGTTGTGATTAGGCACCTTCTGGTCAGCATCTTTTTTATTGTTTAAGATTGTAGATTCCAGTGATAACTTTTGGCTAATGCCATGTGTTCTTTTATTGCTAGGACTAAGCTCCAGACCACCATGGTTTGATGCTTGGTCCAATCCTTGAACTTCCACCTGCAATCAAAAGAAGTATGAAGAATAACCAATCCAAAACAAACAACATAAAAATCAAATAAATTAACTGCTAATACCATCGTTGAATCAACTTTAGTTTCAGTGCATTGATAGCTACAACTGCTTTCTCCAGCTCCAGCCTTGGCATATTTTTCAGTTATTGATCGTGCTTTTTGGTCAAAAGCTTGTCTATTATACTTGTATTCCCTACTCTGTAGATTCATTAACATATCAAAAGCAAAGGGAAAACATGGAAAAGAAAGGAAAATCAATTTATCTTGAGAGAAAGTCTACTTACTGCTTCACACATTAGGCCATCATCAGGATTTGGTTCGCTGAGCAATAGCCTTATACTTGTAAGCACTGTTGAAATGTTCAATGATGGTTGCCATGCCCCCTGTTTAGATGAGGACCATACTCTTCATGTCATATATCATATATCAGATACTTTAAAGAAACAAAACTTCCATTTTAGAAGTGAAATAGAAGAGAAATCAATGAGGCAAACATGGTTTTTTAGCATAAAAATTTCAGTGTCTACTAACTAAAAAAGAAACTTAAACGTCAGACAAGTCTATTCTTCATGTTTAATGGTCCCTGTAAACAATTGAAAGTTCAATAACCTTAAACTTGATTCCACTCGGATAAAGATCAAGGATCCATTATATTGCACATATGGTCAACAACATTCTTTGAGTGAATATAAATCTAAAGTTTTAAAGTTAGAAACTTAAACGTAACAATTGAGTTCTTCCAACCATCAGTTTAAAAGTTTTTGAAATAATCGTTTCACTGTCTCTTCAAATATAATAAAAGCATACAAAGGAAATTATGCAAGATAAATACTTAGTATCACTACAATTTTCTTGGGGACTAAAACAAAACTAACCTTGGGAGGAAGATTGAGAATGTCAAGGCAAATTCGACCTCCATTATCGATGTTCGGGTGATAAATTGGCGTCGCAAAAGTCACAATCGGAGGCTGAAGTGGATACCTTTAAGGCGAAAAAAAAAACCCTCCTCCTTTTAATAAAAGAAAATGCGAAAGAAAAATTGAAATTCATTGTGCAACTTAGATATACCTTTCAGGTATCTGAATCTTAATCTTGAAGATTCCTTTGCTATAAACAGTTTCTTCAGGACCTTCTATTTCTGTTAAACATCATCCAGATTTTGGATTTTAATTATTTTAAATAATTTTTTTGGGTGAAGCAAAAGCGAGAGGGAGAATGAACATACGGGCGTGGATGGAAGAGAGATCAGTAATATCAGATTATGAAGAGAGGGTAGGAAAGGAAGCACCATGAGGAGGATCGACAAGAAGGAGCTTCAGCTCCTTTTGCATTCTCAGTTTTAGCCTTGCTTCTTGAGCCATTTACTTCTTCTTCTGGTTTGACCTTTTGTTTTCTGAGCTTTAAAGAAATATTGGGGGCTTCTGATTTTTGAGCGGGCGGCCAAATATTTTCAAATGTGTTTTTTTTTCGTGTTTTAACCTTTTAAATCTCCCTCGTAAAAATAAGGAAAAACAAGTTGAAAATTATATACAGACACAGTAATTAGTGTTCAACAAAGACTGGCTTATACCTTTATATCTAGCCCAATTTCATTGTTATTTTTCAACTCTAAATTATTACCATCTTATATCAAATATTTAATTTTAAAACTTGGAGTTTAGACTTGTAAAACTTGATTGGAATTTAAGTTAATGGATTGGAATTGATTGGAATTTAGGTTAATGGATTGGGGCCACTTTTATTTTCATTCTGAATTTTCTTCCTTTTTATTTTAATATTAAATAAAATTTTGGGCTTTAGCCCATTAGTCTTAAATTTATATATTGTTGAGATGATTTTTAGAACATTATAAACCAATTTTTACACTAAAAAAAAATCTTGGCCACATATTATGAAATTTGACTTGTTAAGTTATTTTTTTTTTGGTAATTTAAATTGTTAAAAGGTTAGAAAAAGGGTAAAGCCCTTCATTATATATCCTTACCGGTTGACCATATTGTAGAAAAACTTTTATCTAATTCTTTTTTATCCTTCTCTATTCATTTTCTCTTCAATTTTCACTATTTTCTTACAAAAATTGACTCCATAAAAGCCTCTATTGAGTCATTCTCCCCATCATCTTCATCACCCACTTATTTAGGATTCGAACTCCTAACACTTTATCATCTCATTTCATGTTTATATACTTCTATTTGGCTGTTGAGCCATTCATATGGCTATTTCATGTTAGTCTCATGTTCTCTTGATATATATTTATTTTCCTTGTTATGATTCTTGTAGCAAAAGAAGTTGTTAGAGAAAGTTCTAACAAAGAAAGGAGAAAACTGTAGAGTGAAGGCTTTGTTGGAGGATATTTCCTTTATGTTGTTTTGAAATGTAAGTTCTCATGAAACTTATTATGGTTTCCTTGTTAAATGTATGAATTAATGTATTCTAAATATGTTATAGTTGCTTATAAATGTGAGAAGAACATAGTTCATTTAGAATTTGGTTTCATATGTATGTTACTTAAGATAGGTTGGGTTACCATGTTTCAAGGAGTTATATGATTTGTTATTTGAGACTTTGAGTAATATGTGGCAAAAACCACTCATGTGATCTTATTCAATCAAGCTTGAATAATGTTATGGAAAATTTAACATGTTGTCTTATAATATTGGCGTGAAAGTGTGTAATTATGGCTATGACTATAAGATATGAATTTTTTTCTTTTTTTTTTGTTTTAAGAGGTTGTATGATCCTTTTTGATGAAAATGTGAAATTGTATTTCATCTTCGGTTTAGCTCTAAAAATACTCTTTATAAGAAAAAAATATGATTCTTTACTCTGTTCAGTAAGTAATCTTGATAAAGAGAACATTCTGTCATTTGTACCCATGTAAACTTGGTAGAAGACTAGGATATGGTTGGCATGCCAATTAAGATCATATGCGTATTTTTGCATGGGTTTAGAGTGTTTGTTGTTCTATAACACCCCTAACCCGAAACCGTCCCTAGAACAGGGTTACAGAGCGTTACCAAAACTAACAGATTAAATAAACAGATATTCTACACTATACAATATTCATGTCTGAAATCAATCATAAAGTCCCTTATATGAACCCTCGGGGTCCAAAACATGCATTAGAAACGAGTTAAGACTAAACCAGGAACTCAGAAAATTTTTCGCAAAATCTCAAAATTTTTTGTAGATGTAGGGGTCACATGCCAGTGTGGTCAGGCTGTACGGGTCACATGGCCAGGGACACGCCCGTGTTTCAGACTGTGTAACTCTCTGACTTGGGTCGCAGGGCCAATCCACATGCCTGTGTGCTAGGTCGTGTGTGGGAACAGGGGTCACATGGCCAATCCACACACTCGTGT
Source organism: Gossypium hirsutum (assembly GCF_007990345.1). NCBI lineage: Eukaryota > Viridiplantae > Streptophyta > Magnoliopsida > Malvales > Malvaceae > Gossypium > Gossypium hirsutum. The sequence goes on from NC_053429.1 coordinate 12,465,790, forward strand.
GCTAGGCCGTGTGTCATACATGGCTGAGACACATACTCGTGTGGACAAAAATAGGCTATTTTTCGAGCCACATTTCTCACCTAATCGGTCTTCCTCTTACACCAATACTTAAACATTTACAAGTCATTTTAAAACAATTAATTCAAGTCAAAACCAAGTCTCGTGCATGACATATCATCACATACACCTAATGTGCTCTTAAACGCCTCAAATGACACTTTACTATCATATAATTAAATATACAAGCTTACTTAACTTATCGAATTCACCTATATGCATATTTTATCAAATATGTTAGGATTAATTTTCAATATGCTAGCATAATTTCTATCAATCAATCATTTAAGCACACACTAAACATGTTATAGCCTCATTTATACATATTAAAACATGTTCATCATAAGCCATTCCAATGGCTAGTTATAACCCAAACATTTACATGCCAACATTGGCTAATTAACCTATACATGCCATTATAACCATAATTAATTTACCATATATACCAAGATGGCCCGATAGATAGTGTGAGTGATCCCCACCGATGCTTCCAATACAATGAGCTTTTGAATTACTATGAAATAAGGGAAAATAAAACAGAGTAAGCATGAAATGCTTAGTAAGTTCGTATAACATGGTAAATAACTTACCATATATTTATGTTCAAAATAAACATGCAAGACACTATCAACCAATTTTATCACAAGCTCTAAACAAATATCCTCATCATGTTAGCCAAGTAATCACATATAATAGTCCTTAATCATGGATGATCAAAGTCATCAAGCATGATCCACATTCATGTAGCAACCAATTCATGCATCATTATATCAGGTAATGTCATTTCCATGTACTTCATGTACATATGGGTAATAGTTCATTTCTAAGGCATACTATCTCATATAAACATCAAGAAACATGTATGGGCTCAATAGCAACCAAATTCCCATATACATATACTTTCCACATCATGAATTCAAATAATATATATAATTCATACGCATGTATTTCAAGTACATTTTGTATAATATTTTGTCTCAAGTTCAGATTATTTCATGTCAGGATTTTGCTCATTAAATCAATTAAAATATCAATAGAAACCCGGGAAAATACACTTGAAGTGTACAAATCTATAATCTTAGATGAACATATTCATCAAACAAGTTCCATGTTCATATATCACCATCTCATACTTCCATATATCATGTATCATCATTTTCATATATTTTAGGTAGATACATGTAATAATTCATTTTGTGTTCATATTTTCTTATGCCAGGATTTTGCTTGTTGAATTTATATGAATATCAATGGATACACATGTAGTACACTCGAAGTGTACAAATCAGAAACCGTCAATTCATATTCAAGGGTACCCCTTAAGGGCACATAATTAGGAAGCACACTCTCAGCCATATATCAGGATGCTCATGTGAGCCATGTAATAGGAAGCTTATCCAGGCTATACTAGGAAACTCATAAAAGTCTATAACAGGAAGTTCACAGAGAACTTTTAATCAGGAAGCTCACGAAGAGCCTATCAGGAATACTCACAAAGAGCCATGTAACAGGAGCTTTGGATAGCATAACAGGAAGTTCAAGCGAGCCATGTTAAGAAGCTCATAAGAGCCTATATCAAGACGCTCACAAAGAGCTACATTTGTGTCCGCAATAAATTCTAGATCACAACTGATCGAATCATGTAACAGGACACTCACAAAGAGCTGCGGTAGTGTGCAACACATGCAGAATCACTACCGATTAGGATGCTCGTAAGAACTATATAACAGGATTGCTCGTCTGAGCTATATTCTGTCCGCAACATATGCGGGACCACATTCAATATGGAAAATCATGTATCCATCGAATTTCATTATTCTAATGGAACTTATCATTTTTTGAACATTATCGGGCATGTGATTATTTCATACATTTATAACATTTATATAATTCATATAAACACATACCACACTCAATTCAAGCATAAAAATAAACAAATTTAGTTACACAAACTTACCTCAATAAATTTTCATGTACGTAAAATCTACTAATTCGATACTTTCTCTTTTCCTCGCTCTAACTCTGAATTTGATCTATCTAGATCCAATTAAGCCAAGAAAGCTTGCTTTCTCTTTCCTAGGTTTTCCATGTATTTTTAGGGAAGAAGATGTTAAAATTGATGATATTTTCATTTTTTTATCATTTATCATCTTTTATTATTTCACTTTCCAATTTCATCATTTTCTTTGTTTTATTTTCTATGGATGAATCATCATCCTTAACTACTAAGCATTTTTAATGGTCTATTTACCATTTAAAGACCTCAAATTTTGACTTCCATAGCTATTTAATCCCTTTAGCTATTAGAACTCAACTTTTACACTTTGTGCAATTTGGTCCTTTATCAAATTAAAAATAGAATCAATAAAATTTCTTTATGAAATTTTCATACGACATTATTATCATACTGTAGATCATAAAATAATATTAAAATAAATTTCCTTTTCAGAATCAGATTTGTGGTCCCAAAACTACTGTTCCGATTTTATCGAAAATGGGCTGTTTCAAAATCTGTTATGTGACCTTATGGTTGGGCACTTTATGAGACCATTCAGTGAACACTGTCTCTTTGGAGACTTTATTGATATTTTTTGAGGTTTTGCACTTAAGTGTGTTCTTTGTTGCCTTTGGGTATTGCACTTATGTGCACTCTGGTATGTTCTAGAGAATTAAGTTCTTACAAGCTCTTTGGGGTGTTCTAGTTGTTACCCATGTGCCAAAGTTCAATTTTACTAAGGTTACAATGGGTTAATATCCTTAATTTTGATAATGACCAACTAACCAAATTTAGAATGTGACTATAGTATGTGTGGGCCTTATGAATGTTGAAATTATGCTTTTGATTGGCTAGATGGAAAGTTATGTTTTAATTCTTGAAATGTAGAATGAGAATGAATGTGTTAATAACCATTGTATGCATTAGAGCCATGTGAAATTTGATATGTTTATACTTGTTTTGAATACTTTAATTTTAGCATCACTTTTGTTTTAGCTTAATTTATTATTGCAACAAATATATGTTGGTATGCTCACATCAACGCAAGGTAAACATAATGATTTCCATTTGAAATTACTAAGCATTTTATGCTTATACATTGTCTTCTTTGCATGTAGATTTCACTTTTGGATTCTTGAAGCTTAGCTCAATTCTTGGATCTCCACATTATCATTAAGAAATTTGAGATTTGAATTGTTGAGTTGGGGATTCCTTTGATGATTCTTTACTATTGAGATGTATGAAATATTTCGCAAGCATGAATGCGTTATTCAACTATTTTAATTTGGGCTGTTTGTGGATGTGTGTTTTTCACTCTTAAAGCCTTTAAAAGATGGCTAAATGTTTTCATGATGATTTTGTTTAGTGTATGTTAAAAAGTGTTTGAGATTAATATTTTATACCTTGAATTTATCTTTGTGATGGTTTTATGTAGTGTTGTTTAAGAGTGCTTTGGAGTGTGTTTGAGGTGTTTTTTAAGTGCAATTTCGGTTCCCCTACATCAAAGGTTTGGTAGCCATATTATTTGTATCGACATTTTGTAAGTCAATGGCCAAAAAGTTGATCCTACGGATCTAGGGTCTGATACCCTTATTTAGTATTGGACCCCGGGTTGACAGATAGGGTTGAGCAAGAAAAACCAAAATACTAAAAACTGACCTGAACCAAGGTGTTTGGACATTTTATGGAATGCAAGTAATTGTACCAAATTCTTTTTTATTTAATATATAATTAATTTTAATTTTTAATGATATAAAAATAAATATTTTATATTTAAAATAGTGAAAATAATTTAAAATTTCTTGAAAATAATATTATTTTTTAGAAATATTTATGAAAAATACTTTCAAATTTTGTCAAATAATATTCAAAATCCATAAAAAACACTCATTTTGTCAAAATAAGTCTAAAGACAACAAAATAATAATATGCAAAAATCGAGAGCCGAATCGAATTATGATGGACGGTTTAAAAAATCCAAAAAATCTAACTGAATTGAACCGATATTGGCCCTATTGATAGTAGTTAAAAAGCTACAGTACTTGGGTCCATGTGTTGATACTTGTCACCTAGGTACCGAAACCTTACCCTTGTGTATCGAAAAATGGGGCTGGGGTATCGATACCTAACCCCTGGGTAGTGCCTCTACACTGTTTTGGGTATTTTGGGCCTATTGAAGCTCGTTTCGGCCTAGACATCTCCAACTACCGAATTATTTCTAAATGATTTCAACTTGATTTTGAAACCTCTAAAATGATTTTATTCCATTCATATGAATTTATTTGATTTATTTAAAATGTTTAAAAGTTAAGTATTTTTCAAGATGTTCTTTTGAGTTGTGCTTCAGTTACACCTTCCATCCAAACCAATCAACGAGATGGGTGTGGGGGTGTTACACGGTCTTAATTGAATAATCGGTGATGATTTGATTACTTTGAGGATATGATGAAATCAAAAGATATTGCGAAATTTTTACGAGAATGTATGATACGAAATCTTGAACTTTAGTACCATATTTAGTGAATGGAAAAATTAGCTAAAAAGGATCGGAGCTTGAATGACTTCTTGAAAGATTTAGGATCAAAATCTGGGAAATTGAAGAATTTAAAGTCATAATATAAACCAAGAAAATAATAATTAAATATTAAAGGTGGAACAAAGGAAAAATAAGAAGAGAATTAAGCTTAAGGCTTTGAATTCTTGAAGTTGTTTCGAATTAAACAATGGTAAAATAAAGAATTAAGAGAAAATTCAATCAAATTAGAATTAAATAAGATCAAATATAGAATTGAAAAGATTCAATATAAATTTGATGTTGTTCCTATTCTCTCATTGAGTTCGTTATAACCTAATAAAGTAATTTTTGGACACTAACCAATTCCCTAGGATGAATGAGGTTGCTGCCATCTTAAAGAAGAAATAATAACTAAATCTGAAAAAACCTTGCTATGAGTAAATTTTATTAGTAAAGGAAAAATCTGAATCTTTACATCCTAAGGGTCGTCTTTGCTTAAATAAGCGGGTTTAAAACTTTAAAATTTGAATCCTAACCTAAAAAAACTCCTAAAATATTGATTATGTGAAGTAGCTTTTTGTTATACCTTGTGTAGTGAACCTCCCAGAATACCTATAAAGAGCTTGACATGTGTCTTTCAATGGAACCAACAATATCACGAACCCATAGATGGTTTGTGAACCACAGTTTGATGAACTTTAGAACTATGCACCTCTGCTGATAGAATATGAGAACCACGTGGAGACTAGAGTAATTGATTGCTATTCGTCCTAACATGTCTCATCCTAGGACATCGTATCACCGTCACTACAAAGCTATCAAATCAAACTTCCACGTCAACAATCTTAGGACATGTAGCTAAGTTTGTTCCCAACTATAAAAGGATCATGCAAACAACTCACATAGGTTTATTTTCACATACTTCCCTGATTGAACCTCAAAACTATCTCCACAAAACCAAAGTTTCCTTTCAACCTTCACACTCCTTCTTTCTTCATCAGATCAACATCTTGTTCCCTTTGTTCACCTCATTGGTTAACAATTGGTGCGGTGAGCATGGATAGACATGTCAAATTCAGGTGTCAATGTTCCTCCTATTACAAAGTTTGACCCACCAATAACCAAGCTACTGATCCTACTGGTCACAACATAGAAGCAAATGTTAACCAAACTAGAATAACCCAGCATTCAGACTCATTGTATGGCAACCAAAACACAACCCCACAAAATTAAAATAACCTACAAAGCCAAAATCAACAAAATCCCTACCAACAAAATTGATACCAATATCAGAAGCAAAATCCCAGGCATAGAAGGAAAGAATCCAACCATTCTGGGCAGGATCGACAAGATGCAGGCAAAGGTAATGAGAATTTAATAGATAATGATGTTGATATGTTTGATAGAGATGCTAGTTATGACAAAGATTATGATGATAGTTATAGTGGTGCTAGTCAAAATACTTTAGAACAAAAAATAGAGAAGTTAGAAAAACATTTACAGGATTGTAAAAAAATGGAATCCTCTAGATTAGTGAAGAAGTATAAAAATGAGCCCCTAGTTAAAAAAAATATTGCGACATCATGTTTCCCCCACATTCATTTTTCCTAAAATGTTGTATGATGGTTGAGGAGACCCTACAGAATATTTAACATATTATATGAATCATATGAATTTATTTGGGGCTTTAGATGAAGTTAAGTGCAATGCATTTTCAATGACACTCAAAGATTCAGCCCATGCGTGGTTTTTACAATTGCCACAACATTCCATTACGAGTTTTGAGTAGTTGGTAGACCTATTTATGAGCATCTTCTTGGCAAACAAAACATTGAGCAAATCTCTTGCTTACTTCATGTCCATTAAATAATGTCAGGATGAACCTTTAAGGGATTTTGTGTAAAGGCTCAATGTACCAACTATGATCACAAAAGATGACCTAAAGAGTTTGCTAGTCAAGCTTTCATGTCTGGAACAAGTCACCAATTTTTGAAATATAATTTAATTGATAAACCCCTAACTAACTTATCAAAATTATATAAGAAAGCTCATGTTTTTGTTGAAAATGATGAGTAAGAAAAAGCTAAGCTACAAGGCAACGAACTAGTGCAAGAACCTCAAGAGACTTCCATAATTCTCTTAGAGGCAGACGCCCATTGCATGATAAAGTTGGGAGAAATAATTCTCAGCATTCATAATTGGAAGGGGAAACAAGGATATCATTTCAATGATTCTCGAAATTATTAAGGGCAAATAGAGGTTATCAACAAATTCATTGAGGAAATAAATGGCTTTTTATAATCAATTTCAATTCTATCATGTTTTGACAATGACTCTAACACAAATTTTAAGTTAAATAGAGCATCACGGAATTTTGAGACCTTGACCGCCTATAAACATGTTATCATTTATAGAATAAATGTCACACCAAAAATATAAGAATTGAGAATAGCGATGTCCACAAGTATACGGATTAAATTGTAATATAGTATATGTTACAACGGAACACCGATAAGTATTCCAAGGATCATACCCAAGGGATTGTAGATTGGAGAAATTAATATTAAATTAATTATAGAAAATAATTACTAATCTAATCAAGTCACGAATTAGTAGTGCGAATCCAAATTAATATTTTAAATAAACTAATTAGTTTAACTACCATAAATTAACCTAATGGACTTTTCTATTCATAGTGTCAATAATGTGAGCCTTTAGCCTATGATTGATTAAATCCCTAATTATCTAATTAAATAATTAATTATCCTAGATTGAGTTATTTATCACCCTTAGCGAAGACTACCCTCCCGGTTCATCTTTACTAAGGATTACCACCTAAGTCACCCTTCCGATCTCTTTCTAGGCATATAGATACCCTTCTGGTCTCACATGTCTCGATAATCTATTAGGGGCATCACTCCCTAATATACTAAGTACCCTTGAATAAATAATCAATTTTAGATAAATAATTATTTAACAAATAAATTAGTTTAACAATCGAATCATGAGAAATATAAATAAAGCACAAGAAATTATTATAATATTCATACAACAATTAATTGATCAAGTTAACGAAGCATAAATAAAATAATAAAGAAAAAGATAGGAGAATGCTCATGAATACTATTGAAGCTTGATGTCGAGGCAATCTCCGGTCATTATTGTCTTTACAATGGAATAGAAAAGTTCCGACTAAAACATGAAAGAAAGGAAAACTAGAAAAACTATGTTTGATGAATGGGTTGATTGATGCCCTCATTTTTGTATAGAAGCCTCTTATTTATAGGCTAAAACATGTACACTTTATGCCTAATATGCCCTCGATACTTTGGGTGCAAGTAAGAAATAAAATTTTCGAGAATCTACCAAAATATGGTTACGGACATCATCCTTGTTTGTAACCCACGTTCAGGCTTTATGGCTCAAAATAGGTTTATGTGGCTCAACATAGGGTTGTTGTGGCTTAACACAAGGCTACATGTTGCAACACAGACATTATGTGTCGCGCTACACACATTGCATGTAACAACTCGTTTTAGGGTCAAGTCAGAACAGTGATTTCAGGACCACAAATTTGAAGTAGAATTATTAATTTTATTATTTCTTTAAGGTCTATAGTATGATTAAATGATTGTGTGAAAAATTCGTTAAGAAATTTTATCAATAAGGTGTCCAATTTGACTAAGAGGACTAAATTGTAATAGGTGTAAATGCATGTTCTAGAAGCTAGAGGTGTCTAATTGCTATGAAATTTTAAATTGGAAGTCCTTAAATGGTAATTAGACCATTAAACTTTAATTTGGACAAAAATGGACATGGTAGGGTAAAATTTCAAAGTTTGGCATTAACGACATTTTGGTCATTTGGGTAATAAAGAAAAAATTAAACACATAAAAGATGTCATCTTCTCAATTTCATCCTCCCATGGCCTAAAATCACAAGAGAAGGCATAGGTAGGATTTTCCAAGTTTTCAAGCTCGATTGTAAGTTCATTCTAGCCCCATTTTTAATGATTTTTATGTTTTTGAGATTCATGTAACTTAATCTAGCATTTCCAAGGACTATTTTGTAGTATTGTGAAAGTATAAAATTTTACCTATTTAGAAATGCATGTATTTTGATGTTTAATGGTAGAAAATGTATGTCAGTTGTAAGATAAACAACTTTTGCTAAGTGATTTTCGATAAAAATGTAAAAAAGGACTTATTTGTAAAAGTTATAAAATGAGTAGTAAAAGTGTGATTAAGTGGAAAATGTGGGCTGGTATGAGTATGAAAATGGTTCGGTAGGCTTGTGTGTTGACAAATTTGAATACATTTCATTTTATGAGCCTAGGGACTAAATCATAAAATGTGAAATATTAGGGGTAAAAATGTAATTTTTGCCATAATATGATTTTTGGGCCAAATTGAATAATGTGAGTATTAAATGAGTTAAATTTATTATTATAGATCAAGAAAAATGAGGTTCAGACCTAGATTGGGGGAAAAATAAAGTGTTTGACGATTAGGTCCAATTCTACTATTTTTGTACTAAGGTAAGTTCGTGTGTAAATAATGTAACGTTATATTTATGTTTTAAATGCTTTAATATTGTATGAATTGTGTGATTGACTCTTTGGACGTATTCAACAAAGTTTTAACAAGCGAGAAATCCCGGTTGAACCTTAGGAATAAAATAGGATACGAGTGACATGTCATTAGGAACCCATGTATATATGCGTTTATGTGATCTGGGTGCTGGTCTTGTACGTCCTACCAGTGGCTAGGTATTCCGGCATATGTTGCAGATACCTAACAGCTTGTGTGAGCAGCAGTGTGTAGCTACGTCCTGACCGAAAGGTTGTGTGAGTAGGCCCGTAAATAGCTCGAGAGCGAGCCTATATGTGTTATGAGATATGAGGTAGCTTTGGCTACATATGTGGCACTTATGTGCAAGATTTTCTCAGTATCTGATAATATTCCAGGTGTTCAATGGGAAACCCAAAGATATGAAAGGATGTGGTTATGTTATGAGTTGGTATAGGTATGTACGTAAAACTCATAAGTAATGAACTCGGTAAGTGATAAACTCGTGGTAAGGTTGTAATTGATGCAAGTTATGGCTATGAGATTTTAATAACATTTATGTTATCTCACTTTATATAAATTGTATGATTGAGGTGTGGTTAAAATGCTTATTATTTGAATATGAACTTACTAAGCTATATAGCTTACTTCCCTTTCTTTCCCTTGTCTTATAGCGTCACCAAGCTAGCTCGGGTTCAGAGACCGTTGGAGATCCATTAACGCTATCAACAATTATTTTGGTATTAATGAAATCAATATTTTGAGTTATGGCATATATAGGGGACTTGGTCATTTTTTATGTGTCATAATTGATTTGGCCAAATGTGTTGGCTTATATTGGTTAGAAGTTCATTTTGTATAAGGCCATTGGAAATGGGCTAATATTGGTTATAAGTATATTCATATAATGATGCCTTTCATGAATGATGTGTTGATGTCTTGGTTGTGGATGTTTAGTTGTAGTATATGCTTGGATTGGTGCTATGTTATGTTGTATAGGTGTGTGCATTAAAGGATGGCAAAATGGCTTGGCAAATAGCATTATTTTTGTCCACATGGGTAGACACACGAGCGTGTGTCTTAGCCGTGTAGATGACACGGTCTTGAACACGGGTGTGTGCCTTGGTCATGTGAAATTTGCACCTATTTTATGAAAATTAATTATCCCCATGGCCTAGCACACGGGCGTGTGACTTGGCCTTGTAATCTGAATTTGTTCATTGGTTACAAGTCAGTGAGTTACACGGGGTCGAGACACAGGCGTGTGTAGCCACACAGCCTGCCCACACGGGCGTGTCCTAAACCACACGGGCGTATGACCCCTGTTTAGGGCAAAAATTTTCTAAGTTTTGTAAAAATTTCCTAAGTGGTTGGTTTAGTCCCGGACCATTTCCAAAGCATGTTTCGGGCCTTGCAGGCTCATGCTAGGGACTTTATGATTGAATGTGAATGGTTTTAATTTGAACGCAAATTTATAACCCGAAATTGTATGTTTGTTTGTGTGATAAGTCCGATAATGCCTCATTCCTTGTTCCGGCTTTGAATACTGGTAAAGGGTATTATATTTAGTGGTATCAGAACTACGGTTTAGTCAATTCTCGGACTAACATAGCGTGTGTAAGAGTCTAGCTATACATGGCATGAATAAACTGTGATAGTTTGATAATTCCTGACAATTTTAAACTGTGTTTTGATATAGTAAATGAATCCCAATCGAGCTATAGCTGATGAGGTAGAAAGTAATGCGATGGCTCCTTCTCAAGAGGTAAGACCATCTAAAAGTAGACCTCCCATGGTTAGTCAGAGAGGAGGGGCTAGGGAAGCCTTCTTCTACATGATGAACGGGTGGTATTCGGAGTTTGTTTGAAAAAATCCGACTGCTCAACAGCCTCCACCCCCTCTTTATCCCCAACCAATTCCCGTAGCTCCTCAAGGTGTGGAATTGGTAAGATTGAATAAGCCTCTGGTTGATAAGATTCAAAAGGAAGGGGCTAAAGAATTTAGAGTAAACATAGATGATGACCCCGAGAGAGCCGAGTTCTGGCTTGAGAATACTACCAAGGTATTTGATGAGTTATCATGTACACCTGACGAATGTTTGAAATGTGCTATATCATTATTGAAGGACATAGCATATCACTGGTGGAAGACACTAGTATCTGTGGTACTGAGAGAGAGGGTTACATGGGAATTCTTTCAAGAGGAATTCTGAAAGAAATATATTATTCAGTGGTTCATCGATCAGAAACGTAAAGAATTTCTTGAGTTGAAACAGGGCCGAATGTCAGTGACAGAGTATGAGCGAGAATTTGCCAGGCTTAGTAAGTATGCCCGAGAGTGTGTTTCCTCCGAGGCTATTATGTGTAAAAGGCTCGAAAACGGGTTGAATGAGGATATCGGGCTGTTAGTTGGAATCTTAGAACTAAAAGAATTTATTGTATTGGTTGAACGAGCTTGCAAAGCCGAAGAACTAAGCAAAGAGAAAAGAAAGGCCAAGAGTGAGGTTAGAGATGCAAGAAAAAGGCTGATAAGTAAATCATTTCAATCTCAGTCAAAAAAATCCAAAGGAATGTATTCTTGTTCAAATGTTTCAGCTGGGTATTCACACAGAGACCGCAGGAAACAATATTTGGGTCCTAAAGCTCAAGCTACTTCAATGCCAAGTGTGGGTAACGTTAGGTCTAGTAGACTTGAATGTCAGCATTGTGGTAGACGACATCCCGACGAGTGTAGGATGAATAACCAAGATTGTTTCAAGTGTGGTTCTCAAGAGCATTTTATACGAGATTGCCCTGGGATGGCTGAGGAAGAAAAATTTCAGAGTACAAGGCCGAGTAATACTACCAATAGTGGTAGGCCACCGAGAAATACCCAGAATGAAACTAGTAGTAAATGTGTGACAAAGGATTCAACTGTGAGATCCAAAGCTAGAGCACATGCTAGAGCTTATGCCAGACGTGCTCGTGAGGATGTGTCATCTCCCGATATGATTATCGGTACATTTTCTCTTTATGATACTAATGTAACACCCCTCACCCGTACCCAACGCCGGGTCAGGGTTCGAGGCGTTACTGGGCTTACATATTCACAAACACACTAAATCAGGTCACCTAATTTCACCCAAAATTAACACATGCATATCTTCCCTTATACAGGCCTTCGAGACCTAAAACATACATCGAGGCAGTTCGGGAAAAAACCGAGAACATTCGATAAACTTTGGGCAACTTATTAAATTTCCTTGCTTTAGTGAGTTACACGCCCGTGTGGGTGGGGCCTTGTGGTCACACACGCCCGTGCCCTTAGCCCTTGTAACTCTCTGTTTATGACGTCAGCAAACATTTAGGGGCATACGGCCAAGACACACGCCCGTGTGTCTAGCCCGTGCTCGACACTGACTTAAAATTTTAAGTTCAAGGGACGCACGACCATACCATATGCCCTTGGGGGCAATTCGTGTGTCACACACGGCCTAGACACACGCCCGTGTGTAACACCCCTCACCCGTACCCAATGCTGGGACAGGGTTTGAGGCATTACCAGGCTTACACATTCATAAACACACTAAATCGGGTCACCTAATTTCACCCAAAATTAAAACTTTTCAAACACATGCATATTGTCCCTTATACAGGCCTTCAAGACCTAAAACATACATCGGGGCGGTTTGGGACAAAACCGAGAACATTCGATAAACTTTGGGTAACTTGTTAAATTTTCTTGCTTTAATGAGTCACACGCCCATGTGGGTGGGGCTGTGTGGTCGCACACGCCCGTGTGGCTTGGGATACGTTCGTGCCCTCAGCCTGTGTAACTCTCTGATTATGACATCAACAAACATTTAGGGGCACGCGGCCAAGATAGACGCCCGTGTATTTAGCCTGTGCTCGACACTGACTTAAAATTTTAAGTGCAGGGGACGCACGGCCATACCACACGCCTCTAGGGGCAATCCGTGTGTCACAGACGGCCTAGACACATGCCCGTGTGGACCTTGATAGGCTATTTTCTAAGCCTTTGGTCACCCTCTATCAACCAATCACACTTACAGGTTACCTTAATACATAATAAGGCTAGATTATATACTTACATATATCCTTTATAAACCTCATTGCATGTAAACCTCATATCATCGGTTTTATAAATGCTAGGTTATTTCCTTTGTATAAGGATTTTCCATGCCTCATTAACACCTTTAAGATTGGCTCATTATTGTAACTCATTGCCAATTATGGGCAAGCCACTCCATGTAAACATAAACATACATAGATTTGTAGGTCATAGCCTACTTCAAAATAAGCCAATTTCCATGGCCAAATACAAGAAGATATGTAAACTTTTACAAGCTTTCATATGGACAATTCAAATGACACATATCACAAAATGAACCAAAGACCTATACATGCCATTGAATAAAATAAGAGTATCTATATACCAAAGCTGGGCTAATTGATAGTCTGTTGATTCGCTAGCCATCTTCCAAACTTTACGAGTCCTCGAGCTCTGTAAGACAGGGAAAAGAGAGGGGTAAGCATTTACATGCTTAGTAAGCCCAAATAACTGGAAAGTAAACTTACCAAGTAATTAGCATACAACCATATTTAGCAAATATACTAACAAGAATGAAATGGTTTCCCTATCACATTCACTCAATCAACAAGTTAGTCACAATAATAATACACCATGTAATTTGTCTTAGATGAACTCATCATCCAATAATTTCATTTTTATATCTCATGTTAATACCGTTGAGTTTCTTGGAAATCTTGATGGATTATCCATTTACCGTCAAGTCATAAGAGCGATCATCTCATGTACGCACTCCTGCGAACCTCACATCTTACGACGGGATTACCAGTCCAGGCTAAATCCCCCATATTTAAACTCATAAGGAGATGTTGAGATTACCAGTCTAGGCTAAATCCCTTACAGCGACAAACACCCTTAATGAGCTCAAATCTGAAATACCAGTCCAGGCTAAATTCAGACCCTAATCGGATTACCCGTTCGGGCTAAATCCAAAATGCACACATATTCTTCGAGAGGCTCGATCACTCAAGGAACACTCATCCGGGCTAGATCTTCTTTATATTTGAGATCAACGAATTACCTGTCCTGGCTAAATCCTTTCTGCAACACATACAGGATCTCAATTCATGTAAGCCATGGTTTATCCATCAGATTCCCTTTTCAACCTCAACCGGGACATTTATCAACATGTCATTATTAAGGATGTATTTCATAGATTTTCATGCCATCATCAAATGCAATTACCATACATTCATAGATCATGCAATTAAGCATACCATGAGTTTACTTTAAGTTATCCAAACTCACTTGGTATTCGTCTCAGAATCGTGTTTCGGTTATTCCGAAACTTTTTGTTTTCCTTAATCAACCTTCAAAATTTGTTCATCGGGGTCTATAACAATAAAATTAAATTATTAACACCTCACATTATACCTTTTCAAGTCTAAATTTCACCCCGGTCCAAATAACCATTTTGCCCTTAACCTTTCACATTTTTACGTTTTAGTCCCTAGGCTCGTATAATGAAATGCATGCTATTTCTACCTTACCCAAGCCTAGCCGAACACTTTTCCCTCTTATGGCAGCCCACATTTTTCTATTATTTCACATTTCTACCTCATACTTTACACCTTTTGCAAAAAGGTCCTTTTAGGGGTTTTTCATAAAAATCACCTAGGAAAATATGTTTAACACACATCCAACTTTCATATTCCTCCATAAAACATCAAAATAAAAGTAACTCATGCATGGGTAAATTTATAAACATGAACCCTAGCATGAAATATGGGTAGAAATAGAGAGTAAGCTACCGGGATTTCGAAAATACGAAGAACATTAAAAACGGGGTTTGGGAGAACTTACTATTGAGCTTGAAAAGCTTGAAAACCCTAGCTATGGAGAACCCAAATTTTTGGCAGCAACATGAAAGAAATGAGCTGATTTTTGACTTATTTTTCCCATCTTATTTCATTAAAATACCAAATGACCAAAATGCCCTTAAGCCCTTTCTTTAAAATTTCATCCATACAAGCCCATTTTTGTCCAAAAACTTAAAAATTGGGTAAATTACTCCCTAAGGACCTCTAATTAATAATATAAAGCAATTTCATACAAATTGCTTCTAGAATCCAAGTTTTGCAATTTATTCAATTTAGTCCCTAATTTCCAATTAGACACTTTACTCAAAGAATTTCTTCATGAAACTTTAACACATGCATATTCTCATATTCTAGACCCCATAATAATCATAAATAAATATTTTAATGTTGGATTTGTGGTCCCGAAACCACTATTCTGACTAGGCTCTATTTCGGGAAGTTACATTTCTCCCTCCTTAGGGACTTTCGTCCTTGAATGTCTTACCAGTAAACAGGTTCGGATATTGGCTTCTCATGATTTCTTTCAGCTCCCATGTAGCCTCTTCCACACCATGTCGATGCCATAGAACCTTTACCAAAGCCACATCTTTATTTCTCAACTGTTTAATCTCACGAGCCAAAATCTTGACCGGTTCCTCACCATAAGTCATGTCTGGTCGAATTTCAATCTTAGTTGGTGAAATCACATGAGAGGGGTCTGATCGATATTGTCTTAACATAGATACATGGAACACGTCATGAATCTTTTCCAATTCGGGAGGCAATGCCAAACGATAGGCTAATGGTCTAACTCTTTCAATGATCTCATACGGTCCAATAAATCGCGAACTTAGTTTGCCTTTCCGACCAAACCTCAATACCTTTTTTCATGGAGATACTTTCAAGAATACTCTATCTCTAACTTGGAACTCGATTTCTTTTCTTTTTAGATCAGCATATGAATTTTGCCTATCCGATGCCGCTTTTAAACAATCTCGTATCACTTTAACTTTTTCTTCAGTTTCCTTGATCAGATCAATTTCGTGAATCTAACTTTCCTTAAGTTCTATCCAGTACAACGGAGTTTGACAGTTTTTGCCATACAAGGCCTCATAAGGTGCCATCTTCAAACGTGTTTGAAAACTGTTGTTGTAGGAAAATTCTACCAATGGCAAGTATTTTTCCCAGCTACCCTGAAATTCGAGGATGCAACATCGCAACATATCCTCAAGAATCTGAATCATCCGCTCAGACTGACCATCTATCTTAGGGTGAAAAGCCGTACTAAAACTTAATTTTGTACCCAAAGCTTCTTGTAACTTCCTCCAGAACCTCGAAGTGAACCTTAGATCTCTGTCTGAAATAATGACAGTGGTACCCTGTGTAATCTTACAATTTCAGATATATACAAGTCGGCCAATCTATCAAGAGAGTAGTCTGTTCTTACTAGAATGAAATGGGCCGACTTCGTTAACTTATCCACCATAACCCATATAGCATCTTTCTTTTTCGGGGTTAATGGCAATCCTGTCACAAAATCTATAGTAACTCTGTCCCACTTCCATTCAGGGACTATCACAGGCTGTAACAACCCTGAAGGTACTTGATGTTCAACTTTGACTTGCTGACATATCAGACATTTTGATACAAATTCGGAGATGTCTCTTTTCATGTCGTTCCATTAGTACTTTTTCTTCAAATCATTGTACATCTTGGTACTTCCTGGATGAATAGACAAACGGTTATCATGTGCTTCTTGCAAAATTTTTCAAATAAGCTCGTCATCTTTGGGTATACAAACCCTATCTCTAAACATCAAACATCTATCAGGACTGATCCAAAAATCTGCTTTAATGCCTAGCTCACATTGAATTCTTTTAGCTTGTAACTTGCTGTCATTAGTTTGAGCATCATAAATTTCCTGCAGAAATGTCGGCCTAGCTTCTAGCTCTGCCAAAACTGAACCATCATCAAGCAACGCCAATCAAGCATCCATGGGTCTCAGTACAAACAAGGATTTTCTGCTTAACGCATCGGCGACCACATTCGCCTTTCCCGGGTGATAGTCAATGATCAGCTCATAATCTTTAATTAATTCTAACCATCTCCACTGTCTCAGATTTAATTCTTTTTGAGTAATCAAATACTTCAAACTCTTGTGGTCGGTAAATATATAACAAGTCTCACCATATAAATAATGCCCTCAAATTTTCAAGGCAAAAACAATGGTGACAAGCTCAAGATCGTGCGTCAGATAGTTCTTCTCATGTGGCTTCAACTGCCATGAAGCATAGGCTATCACCTTGCCATCTTGCATTAGTACACAACCCAATCCATTTAAGGATGCATCACTATAGACCACAAACTCTTTTCCCGGCTCAGGTAATACTAAAATAGGAGCTTCAGCCAGCAATGTCTTTAACCTTTTGAAACTCTGCTGACACTTTTCTGTCCATTCAAACTTAACATCTTTTTGTAGCAACCTCGTCATTGGAGTCACTATCATGGAGAATCCTTTTACAAATCTTCAGTAGTAACTGGCTAAACCCAAAAAGCTTCTAACCTTAGTTACATTTTTAGGCGGTTTCCATTCAATAATGGCAGAGATCTTACTTGGATCAACTCGGATGCCTTCACCCGAAATAATATGACCCAAAAACCTAACTTCTTGGAGCCAAAACTCACTTTTGTTAAACTTAGCATACAATTGTTTTTCCTATAAGGTCTGCAACACAGTTCTCAGATGCTTCACATGCTCTGTCTCATCTTTGGAATAAATAAAAATGTCATCAATAAACACAATGACGAACTTATCCAGATATGGCTGAAAGATTCTTTCCATTAGGTCCATGAATACAGCCGGTCCATTTGTTAACCCAAACGACATGACAAGGAATTCATAGTGGCCGTACCTCGTTCTAAAAGCTGTCTTAGGCACGTCCGATTCCTTAACTCACAACTGATACTAGCCGGACCTCAAGTCTATCTTAGAGAACACAGTGGCTCCTCTCAACTGGTCGAACAAGTCATCAATCCTTGGCAAAGGATACTTATTCTTGATAGTTACCTTGTTCAACTACTGATAATCTATACATAGCCTCAACAATCTGTCTTTCTTTTTTACAAACAATACGGGAGCACCCCCCAAGGTGAAAAGCTCAGCCTTGGAAAACCTTTATCTGTCAGCTCTTGCAACTATGCTTTTAACTCTTTTAGCCTGGTTGGTGCTATCTTGTATGGAGCAATAGAAATAGGAGCTATTCCTGGAACCAATTCAATATCAAACTCTATCTCTCTTTCAGGAGGTAATCTAGGTAATTCCTTTAGGAACACGTTTGGATATTCACATACTATTGGCACAAACTCAATCTTCAACTCCGTTTCTTTAGTGTTCAATACAAAAGCAAGGTAGGCTTCATACCCTTTTATCATATACCTTTGAGCAACCATCGTTGTGATTCCAACCGGCGGCGTACCCAATTCTCTTGAATCAACCTGCAAAATTTCACCATCTGAGCATTTCAATTCAATATACTTGCTACCACAGTTGACAACTACATCATACAGGGTTAACCAATTCATACCAAGTATTACATCGAACTCATCAAATGGTAACAACATAAGGTTAGCCAGAAAGCATTGACCATGAATCGTCAAAGGAGAATTCTTACAGACTTTATCAATCAGGACTGATTTGCCTAATGGTTTCGACACTATGATAATAAATTCCAGAGGTTCAATGGGTATGTTCATACTAGACACCAATCTCATGCAAATGCATGAATGCGTTGACCCCGGATCAATTAAGGCAACAACACATGTATTAAAAAGAGAAAAAGTACCCGTAATAATGTCAGGAACAGAGGCTTCCTCTCGAGCGCGTATTGCATACGTTCTTTCTGGGCTCGAGCCTCTGATTTTGCAACATCTTTAGCCACAGCTCGACTACCACTAGCACTTCCAAGATATCTAGGAGGTCTACCTCATGCAATTGAGCACTCGACTTGGGGCTACTTCCACTTCTTTTTCATTCCGCTCTGGGCAGTCCCTGAGGAAGTGGTCAAGAGAACCGCATCTGAAACATACACCACTCTTCATTTGGCACTCTCTAAAGTGAAATTTGTTGCAGCTCTTACACTTCAGCTTTTGGTCATCTACACTCCTCACACTAGTCACCATCAGGGAGGAAGTCTTCTGATTGTGTCATTTAGAGCCTCTCGCTCTACCCAAATACCCTACTGATGGAGTAGAGCGTTCATGTAGACTCATTGATTTCTTTGTGGAAAACGAGAGCGTCTTATTGCTGGACCTCTTGCCCGAAACTTGAGCTTCTCTCTTTACTTGCTTTCTTTCATTGTTGAGCTCCTCAGTTTTCTTGGCTCGATCAGCTAATGTGGCGAACTCCCGTATTTCAAGAATCCCAATCAACAACTTGATTTCCTCATTCAGACCTTCCTCGAAGCGTTTACACATTTCTGACTCGGTTTGAACCCATTTAGTTGCATACTGACTTAGCCGTACAAACTCCCTTTCGTATTCTGCTACAGTTTTATTTCCTTGTTTGAGTTCTAGGAATGTAACAGCCCAATTTAGACCCTAATCGGAACGATGGTTTTGGGACCACGAATCCAAGTCTGAAAAATATCTTTAAATTATTTTCTATGTTTATTTTGTGTGAATTTATATCTGTGAAATTTTCGTGATTTAATTTTGTCGTTTGGGTGTCCGATTTATTAAAAGGACTTAATCGCTTAAATTGAAAATTAGCTAGTTTTAATTGTAAGGACTATTTTGGTAATGGCTTCTTACATGGAAGCACTCATGATGAAAAAAGTCCAATTTTTTTCTATATATATTAGTGGACAGCATTAGCTAAGTTGAATATATTTTCTTATTTAATATGTACAATATATATATGATATAATAATAAAATGTATATAATTATATGTATATAATAAAAGTTATGAGTTGGAAACCATGTGCATGTGACATGGACGAATATGTCCTTGGCTTATAAGCTTTAGTTGTTAAATTTGAAAAGGGTAATTTAGGAAGCCAACCTTTAATTTATATAATATATGTTATAAAATAAAATAAGCCTAAGTGCTCTTATAATATCACCATAGTCGATTATAAACAAAAAAAGAAGAAAAGAGCAGAAACTAGGTTCGGCCATCTCCTAAGTTCAAATTCAAGGTTCGTTTTTAGTCGATTTTTGATAGTTTTTACACTTTTAAAATCGTTGCTTCGAGTACTACAAAACCCATGCTTAAATTTTTAATTTTGATGAATATTTTGAGTTATGCCATTGATGAGAGCTTGTGATTTTTATTGTTTGATGGTGAAATATGAAAGATAGGTGTTGGGCCAATATATTTTGTATTGGAATTTTCGATGATTTTGAGTAATCAGGACTTAATTACAAAAATAATAGTTGGAGGGACTAAGATGTGAATAAATGAAATTTATGGACTTGTATGAACTTAATAAAGATTCGGCTTGAGCATAGTAAAGTCAAATTTTGAATATTTAGTGTTTTGTGTAAATTGGACTAAATTGTAAAAAGTGTAAAATGTTAAGGAAAAATGGTAATTTCCCAATTGTGTGTGTTTGGATTAAATTGAGTGAAAAATATTTGAATGAGCTTAAATTTAATATGTTTAGATCAAGAACTAAAGAAATCGGGTTTGGATTGGGAAAATCGAAAGTTATCGACTAGTCATCCCATTCCATTTTTCATCGATCGAGGTAAGTTCGTAAGCAAATTGACGTACTTAATTTTTTGTTAAATGCAAAGTATCTGTGCTAAATGGAAAAATATGATTTTATATAAATTATAGCCGAATGTGACAAAGTGTGATTACAAAGTGTTACGAATTTGTTTCGACGGAATAAACCTATTAAGGTGACGGCACTAAGTGTGCGATACGTTACAAGGAATTGGCACTGAGTGTGCGAGTTTATAGATCCCTTAGAAGAACCGAAATATAATTGTGGTGTATACTTGGCCTTTGCTAAAAATATGCATATGATATCATAGTGTGATTCATAAGTATAAATATATGTGTTTTTATAATGGTATTTGACCTTGAAATTGAAGGATATATTTTATTTACATGTGTATGTGTTTGGCCACATACTATAAACATATTTTTGATTATTATTCATTGACTTATGAACTTATGCATATATGAGTATAGGAACCAGTTATGATAAAGATAATTTAGTTTGGAAATTGAGCAACATATGTTAGAAGAACCATGTGAGTACTCGGCCCAGGTGAGTAATCGTGAAACATATCTGGATATATGTTAAGTGCAATTATGTGGTATAAAGATTTGATACATGAATGTGTGTAAACAAATGGCCAAAGGTTCAGCTTTAGATATTTGATAACATGGCTTTAATAGTATATAGTACTTTGGTATAGACATATGTATATTCTGTTGCATAATTAACATGTATATGAAATATTATTTGGGTACAATAGCTTACGCATATGAGTGCGTATGGACTAAATTTGTTTATGTCCAACCGATTTTGAAAAGTTGGCTAATAATGTGCTAAGGTAATTATGAGGGTATTCGGCAATGTAAATACCATTGAATAAGTCTTAATTATATGTAGGTGTGATGGTGTAAAACCAGCCACATAGCTAATATAAAGATATGAAATTATATAGTGACTGATAAACCGTAATTCATGCATATTTCTATCCCATGCTTAGCACATTTTATGGATGATTTGTGATAGCCCTAATTTAACCCCAGTCGGAAAGTGGTTTCAGGACCACAAAATCGAGTCATAAAAATAATTAGATGTTATATTCAGTGCTTATTATATGTGAAAGTTCATGTGTGAAAATTTCATGCTTTGATATTGTCATTTGTGAGTGAAATTATTAAATAGGACTTATGTGGAAATTTTTGAAAATATGATAGGTAATTTTTATAGTGGTTAAATAATTAATGGTGTAAGATAAGTGGATTTGCATGTTAAATTTCCCACTTTAGTTTTAGTGGCCGGCCATAATGATGATGTTAAAGCAAAATATGTATTATTTATTAATATTATATAATAGTAATGGTTTAAATTATGAAATAAAAATATTAATTGAAATAAGAAAAGAAGAACAAAAGGTTTGGTTCATCTTCTTCCTTGTTTAGCCGAACCTTAAAGAAGAAAGGGGAGATAGCCATTCGGTCACTTTTGAGCTAGAATTAAGGTATGAAATTCATGTTAATTTTTGAAATTGTAGCATATATTAAGTTAGTTACTAAGTCCCTAACTTAGCCATGTCCAAATTTTGATTTTAGTAGTGATATGAGTATTCAGCTATGGAAGATTTTTTGAAGAGAAAAAGATTAAGGATGTCGCCTGATTCTGGTTGCTGTTAAATTTTGCGTATCTTGTACTGTGGGTAAAATGCACAAAATAAATATGGTTGGAACTAACATGCATTGCTGTTCGGTTTATGCTTGAGGAGTTTAAAATTTGGGAGCTTAAAACTGTTTAAATTGCTATTTATATTGCTGTCCAAAAGTTTCAATTTTAGTAATGTCCCATTATTAATAGTTGAAACTAAGAAACAAGTATTTGATGAAAGGATGTAGGTAGCTAAATTGTCTGAAAATTTAATTGTTGTTAGCTCGAAAAGTATTCGAATGCGTGCTGGAAATTAATATCTAAAGGCATGCTAGAGTTTAATATGTCTGAATGTATACAGGAGATTAATTTAACCCTGCTTAAATAGACGAAATGTGTACGTAATTTAACCTTATCTATTCAATAATTATTGTTGTTGTTCTGTTTCAAAACAGGTCAAGAGCTTATATACTTAAAAAATTAAATTAGTACATTGCATGATCTTGAATGATTAATTAAATGCTTTTTGGTGGCTTTGATATATCATTATCGAACTATAATACAATATATATACGAGTACTGTATGTATAAAATATTGAAATTTTATATGTAATGTGATGTTTGTTTGTGTGTTTAGAATGAAATGCTGAATGTGAACATAGATAATAGTTGAGTAATGTTTGTGTTTAAAATGATGGAATGGAGTGGATGCTTTAAATGTGTTATGAACAATTATAAGTTAAATTAAGGTTTGTTAAATTACCATTGTCATTGCCGAATATGTGCTTAATTAAAGAAGAATTTGTTGTTGAATGTTTTAAATGATTTAGATTGTTATAAATTAAGTCGAAGCTTGGTAAAATTGAATAATTGTGGCTTAATTGTTTAATGGCAATTGGCTATTATGGTGAAATGCAATGTTACTATTTAGTTGCTAGTGTTTATATGTGTGTTAGCCGAATTTGAACTTGAATAATGATTTGAGCATGATGTATTGTATTGAGATTATGCTTAAGTGAAATTATAGATATATGTGATGAAACTGATTGGTGATATACATGTTTAAATAATATGAATGCAAAGAGTTGTGAAAAAGTAAATTGTAGTAAATCTGCTTGGGATAGCAACTGTAATGTGAATTTGGAAAATCACCATAAATTGTGGGAGTGGAGTTAGAAGCTGAATAAATTATGTAATTAAAGCTTAATGAGTCTAGTTTCAAATGAAATCAACGAGAACATATTTTGACTTCTGTACAATTAGAAATTTGATTCGTAGTAAAGGGTGGTCAGATTAGTCAAACAGTGAAACAAGGGAAACTTTAAGAAAAATCTAGTATTGATTGACCAAACTAAAAATTTTGAAAATTTTATGGATAAAAGATATATGAGTCTATTTTTAGGGAAATTTATGGCAATTGATTTGGAGTTTCGTAGCTCCAGTTATAAATAATTTAGAGACTGTTGCTCAGGAAGACAGTTTATAGTGAATTTGTGATTATGTGGTAAACATTGATAAAAATTTGTTAATGAGTTGCTTATTGTTTTCTTATAAACTTACTATGATTTATATGTGTGAAAGTCAAATATATATTATATTTTTTTAGTAATGCTTGAACAGTCGAATAATGACTAGTTTAAAATTGTTGAATTTAAGCTCAAGAGCATGAAGGGGCAAATTCGGATAAGGGAAAAGAGAAAGTAGTTGAATAGCCGATCCGAGATTGTTCGAAAATATTCGAGGTAATTTTTAAGTAGTTAAATATATTATTCAAAAATGACATGACAGACTATGAGAATTAAGTGTTACTTGTCATATATGTACATGGCCGAATGGCAATTTGTATTGGAAGTAAAAAGTGATATGTTTTCATGATCAAATGATAGTGTTAGATGAAAATGAGTAAGATTTTACGTGTAAACTATTATGTATTTAAATGTGAGTGATGAAATGAGATAAAAGTGAATGAAATGTAGGATGATATAGTGAATGATGCTTGTACCTAAATTGGTGTGATTGTGTTATATAAAACTTGTTGATTTGAATATTGTGCAGTACTATTCGGGCCTTTGAGCCTAGCAGGCTATAATGCCGGTGAGATATTATTCGGGTCTTTGAGCCTAGCAGGCTATAATACCGGTGAGATATTATTCGGGCCTCGAGCCTAGCAGGCGAAATACCGGTGAAGGAATTCGGGTTTTTAAACTTAGCAGGCTGAATGCCGGTGATTTGATAAAAGTCTAAAACTAAGATACCTCGTGTTAGAACGATGAATGAATACATTCAACACGTTAAGTTGGCCAGGTACGTATTATGTATTTATATGTGAGTATGATTTAAATTAAATCATAAGAGTATAATTTGATACATATGTGAATACATGATATATTTATATCTATGATTATGATACAGTCGGTCAAGGTGTGAATGTATGTGAAAATGTTCAATTTTTTTATGCCATATGAATTCAGATTAAGTGTAATTAGAATGCTAAGTGTGCATTATATGCTTGTGTATATTCGGCCAATGGTAATAAATATATAGGAAATGACCTTTTGAGAAATTCGATAATTGATGTATAATTGAGTTTGTCTGTTGTATTGCTTAAAACTTACTAAGCTTATGAAAGCTTACTCCTTTTGTTATATTTCTCTGTTTTATAGATTGTTGATTCCAGTTACTTGCTCGGGGAGGGGATTGTCAGCAACTCGTCACACTATCTGTCTTTTTGGTATTGCTATATTTTGGAACTAGTATGGCATGTATAGAATAGACTTAAGTGAATGATATTTTGAAATGTTGATGCATATAAGCCATGCGAAAATGGCATCTTTTGAATGTTTGTATAAATTTTTTTTTGAATGCATATAAAAGTTAATGTTCTAATATCAATGTGATTGTACAAATGTGGTATTTTGGGTTGGTAACACTTCATAACCCATTCCGGCGATGGATATGGGTTATAGGGGTGTTACATGATTTTTCCTTAAAATTGGTGAATTCGATGCTCTTAATGCCTTAATTTCACATTTTATACTTAAGTGAGCATAGGAGAGTGAAAGGAACGAGAAGCGGGACAAAAATGGAGAAAATGGGCCAACGTACGAAATCAACACGGCCTGGACTTCCTTACACGGGCAGACCACATGGCTGTGTCCCTTTGGCAAGGTCAAAGCATGATTTACACGGGTAGATCACATGCCCGTGCCCATTTAACAGCCTTGACCATGGCCTTAAGCAATCACACACAGGCGTGTCACACGTGCATGTCCCTGCCGAGCCCAACTTTAGTCCAATTCGGAAAAGGCCAATTTGGAGGGCTTTTAGGCATTCCAAAGCCTATAAATACACCCTAGAAGAGAAGAAGAGGAGAGAGGCACAGGAGGAAGCAAGGAATTGCTGAAGGAAAGCCGATCGATCCATCTCAGAAGCCGGATTCACCATCAAGACTGAAGATCTCCCTTCAAATTCCCTCAAGAGGTTTGAGTTTTCTTAAGTTTTGTTATTTTTATTCTTTTGAGATGTTTTCTTTCATTAGTATGAACTAAAACCCTAAATACCTAAGGGGAATGAAACCTAAGATAGATATTGTTATTATTATCTAAATTGTATGATAAACATTTGACTTGTTCTTAATTATGTGTTCTTAATTCTTGTTTTGATATTCCAGGATATTGATTCAAGTTAAGCTCTTATTCAGAGGAGGAATAGACCCTGTCTAAGAGTAGATTTGTCATAATTCAGCGGAGTTGGTTGCGCGCCTAGAGATAGGGTGACAAGATTTTGCCGGATTAGGGTGAAACCTAATAAGGGGATCCATAGATCGAGTTAATGCAACCCTAGGGCGTTAATTAGAAAGAGATTTCAATTATTCAATCTAGGGTTTGACGTTGTTAGTCTCGAGAGAGATAATAATATAACTTAGGGATCTTTACGGAACAAGTTGAATGAATAAATCATCTGATTCAGAGTCAAATAACAAGTGAAGTCTAGATGGATTTTTCTTAGGTATTGTCTTAATCAATCGAATTTTTCAAAAGTATTTTCCCCAAATTTCTTTTCTGTGATTTCTTAGTTTAATTAATTAGTTAGATAAATAAAACCTTTTTATTTTTTAGGCTAGATAATAAAAAGAAAGTTGATACTAGTACTTTTAGTTCCTTTGGGTTCGATAATCCGGTCTTGCTAAAGCTATACTACTGTTCGGTAGGTACATTTGCCCTCATCGTGATAATAGTTAGTTTCAAGAATAATTCATTATAAATATTTAAAACCTGTCACGAATATCACGTATCAGTGACACATGAGCTTATGAATATTATGGGTTTGTGAATTGGGTTTATAATGATTATTCGATTTTGGAAATTATACGACAATATGATAATATGGTTATGTGGGCATTCGGCCAAAGTGGCATTTACAAATGAATATATATATGAATACTTAGAATATGAGTTTATGCGTGTTTGGCTCTAAATGTGTTATGATAATATAACTCTGGTTTGGTTTAGTCAAGTTGATAATATTATCTTATGTGTTTATCTGCTTATGACTTACTAAGCTAAGATAGCTTACTGTGTATAATTGTCTCTGTTTCATAAATCTTGAATTCAAACTACGAGCTCGGGGATCGTCAGAGAAGCTTATCACACTATCGACTGCTTTTGGTATTTTATAAGTTACATTTTGGAACTATGGCATGTATAAGCTAGAATATGTTATGTTTGATTTTGGATTTGTAAATCATATAGCCATGCGAAAATGGCTTGAACAAATCATTGTGTTCGGCTTTAAGGTTCGAATATGATGTGAACATGTTTAGTTGTGGTCTTAGTTGAATTAAATTAAGGTATGGGAATGAGTATAAAGTATGCGGTAAGGTTGACTTAGGGTTTGATAATGTAGTTGTGGCATGTATTTAAATGTATTTATGTGTAGCTTGTTTTGTTTGATTGTTATAAGTGAAATTATGAATGTTTTTAAAGGTTATAATAGTAATTTGGTAAATAAATGATAAATTAAATAAAATAAAAACTAAGTTATCATCTTTAACACTTTCTTCAACCGAAAATACAAAGTAAAAAGCATCCATGGAGAACATTCGGCCTACCCTATATTGAGTGCATGGTATGTATTTTTATCCTGTTTTTATTGATTTCTATGTTTTCGGGTTCGTTGTAGCTTAATCTAGCTAGCTCGGGGACTAATTTGTGAAACTATTAAACTATTAGAGTTTTTTCATGAATGAATGTGTATGAGTTTTGATGGTTTATGGAAGAAAATGGTTAGTTGTTGATAGATAAGCAACTTTTGTTAAATGATTTTTGGTGAAATTGTCATAGGGACTAAATTGAAAAATAGAAAATTATACATAGTGAGATTGTGAAATAATGAAATATAGGGCTTGCTGGGAACCTATATGAAATTTGGCTATAATGGGTTTTGGGAAAATTGCATGAATTTCCATTTTTATGAGCTAGGGATTAAATTGAGAAGAAATTAAAAGTATAAGGGAAAAATTATAATTTTGCTAAATTATGAAATTGGATTAAATTGAATAGAATAATTATTGAATTGAGCTGAATTTATCCATTTAGATCAAGAAAAACCTCACACGGCTATAGATCGGCGTAAAGATAAAGTTTTGGATTAGTCGCCTGCGTATCTACGTTTAATTGTTGAGGTAAGCTCGTGTAATTAAATTGTACTTATATGTATTTAATTGAATTATACATGTATTGTGAATTGCCATAAATATATATCAATCGTATATCCAACGATGTTACGTCGACTACTGAGCCCTGTTTGAAACTTAGGAATTCGTAGGATACGAATGATATGTCATTAGGGTTTACATGATTCGGGTGCTGGTCCTGAATGTCCTTGTAATAGCCTGGTTTAGACCTTAGTCGGAATAGTGGTTTCAGGACCACAAATTCGAGTCAAAAGAATATTTTAATATTATTTTCTGTGTTTACAGCATGATATATGATATGTGTGAAAATTTCGTGTGAAAATTTTATCGTTTGTGTGCTCGATTTTATAAAAGGACTTAATCGCGTAAAATGCAAAATTGGCATGTCATAAGTTAAAAGTGTTTATTTGCTACGGTTTGTTATTTATGAGGTCCTTATGATGTTATTAACCCATTTATAATGTTAATGGACATTAATGGGCATTATATCATGAATATTGGTGGTTTTAATTAAAGGATAAAATGGTAATTGATGATTTAAGTTATATTAAATAAAATAAAAACCATTTTATGCTTAATAATCATCATCTATAGTCGAATAACAAGAGAAAAAGAAAAAGAAAATGCTATTTTAGGGTTCGACCCTTGTTGTTCTTGATTGTGGTACGTTTTTAGCTCAGATTTTAATGATTTCTATGTTTTTGTGATCGTTGCTTTGTGTTCTAGCTAGCCCGTATCTTAATTTTCGAATTCCTTGAAGATTTTGTGAAGTTCCATTGATGAGTGCTTGAGTTTTTGGATGTTTGATGATGAAATATGTAACACCCCTAACCCGTATCCGTCGTCGGACTAGGGTTAAGAGGCATTATCGGACATATCGGAACATTTCGCAATCATTTCACAATCAAAAGTATTACATTGTCATATCATATTCAAATATCAATAATAAGTCCCTTTCTTAGGTCAACGAGACCTTAAACATGCATTAGGAAGAGGTCGGGACTAAACAGAACACATAAAATTTTTTCGAAACTAAACAATTTTTCTAAGTTATAGAGGTCACATGCCCGTGTGAATAGACCTTGTGCCTCACATGGCATTAGACACGCCCATGTGTCTAAGCCGTGTCGAAACAGAGCATACATACTGACTTGTCCACACGGCCACAAGACACGCCCGTGTGCCAGGCCGTGTGAAAATTAGGAAGGCTACTGACTTGGGTCACACGACCAATCACACTCTCATGTGTCTAGCCCGTGTTTGAAACTGACTTGGCCACCGGCTTGACACACGCCTATGTGTGCAATTGTGTGGTCTACCCAGGCTCATTTCAAAATGGCCCTCGAGCAACATAGCAGAGACACACGCCCATGTCCCTGCCCTGTGGGCAAACATAGGCCATTTACAAAGCCAACTTGCCACCCTAATTTTTGGTCCTCCATACAAGATCAAAATCAAATCATTTCATACCAAATTCCAACCAATACATAACCAAAACATACACCATTCATGCCATATCATTAACAACCAATTTCATGCTTATATCCATACCAAAATCATGCCAAATCATAAGCCAAAGTCATACCAAAACATATGTTTCATAACCTCAATTTACTACATTCAATCTCATGCCATAATCTTACCTACTTCCTTAAATAAGTACATACCAAGATCTTACCAAATTGACCAAATCTCTTTGGCCATCCAAGAACACATCATATTAGCAATATTGCATCACATAGTTTATATTCAAAAGTCATTCATAAACACATCCAAAACCAAGCCATATCACATGGCTAAATATTCATACCTAAAAAACATATCTCAATTTATCTAACTATACATGCCATACTAATATTTACACTTTCAAAAAGTACCAAAGATAAGTTTGATAGTGTGGTGATGATCCTCGACAATTCCCGAGCCTCCAGTATCTTCGATATCTAAAACATAATGCAAACACACACAAAGTAAGCTTTCAAAAGCTTAGTAAGCCATATACAAATAAACTTATCATTTTAAGCATATAAGCATCATAAAATACATATATTCCATAGCCAAATGCTATTACAAACCACATATTTCCAATTCATTGCACATATAGCATAATTTCTCATACTTATTTCACATATCATCACTTACACATATACATACTTTTCGTTCTCAATTATGATTTACATTTCAAACGTACTAGAATCGAATACACAATCACATAGTTATCCATTTCTCAGAATGCCTGTTGAACCGTTCCGAATCATTAAGGATACTCGGAGAGCTCGGAAAGCTCGTACAATGCCAACGTCCCAGACGTAGTCTTACATGTAATTAAATATCAATGCCACTGTCCCAGACAGGGTCTTACACGAAATCAAATATGATGCCGATGTCCCAGACATGGTCTTACATGTAAATCTCAAATCGATGCCAATGTCTCAGACGTGGTCTTACACGAAATCACATATTGGAATCCTATGTCATGACATATGTATCCTAACTATTCCTATGGTTCGTATAGGGCTTTCGAACGTTGTCACATTATCGAAACTTTCTCAATTTCACATATTTAGCTTTTATAACCATTCATCACAATTCAATATCATATAAACATGATTAAATCAATTCAAACACGTTTATTCCTATATCGACTTACCTCGTACGGAAATGAACGGAAACGAACGACTATTCAACGACTTTTGACTTTCCTCGATCTAATTTCGTTTTCTTTGGTTCTTGATCTATGTAAATTCAAATTTAACTCTTTTATTCAACAAATCATTCAATTTAATCCAAAAACACATAATTAGGGCATTTTATAAATTAGCCCTACATTTTCACATTTTAACAATTTAGTCCCTATTTCATAAAATCACAAAAAAACACATATTTTCTTTATACACATGCTTGGCCAAATATTCATGTAGTTCATATAAGCCCATATATTTCATTTTTTCACATTTTAGCCCCTCAATTTCTTATTTTCACAATTTAGCCCAAAATACTCAAATTCATTAAAAATCCCAATACAAAACATAGTAATCTAACACATATCTTTCATTTTTCATCAACTATCATCACAAAGCTCACAAAAGCATCAATGGCATAATTCAAAATCATCATCAAATTCAGAAATTGAGACATGGGCTTGATAGAATACAAAGCAACGATCACAAAAACGTAGAAATTATCAAAAACCGAAACAAAACATACCTAATTCAAAGCTTAATAGTGTTGAACATGAAAGCTATTCCAATACTAAATTTTCTTTGTGATTTTCGGCCAAAAAGGATGAATAATGAGCTAATTTTTTATGTTGGTTTTATTAAATTATCACTTATTTGATAATTTACTAGTATGCCTTTAATGAATCATTAATAACCAACATATAATTCATCGTAAAAAATGTCCATTAACCTTTTAATGGCATAATAACCTTATAAGGACTTTCATAGAAACAAATCATACCAATTTAGTACATTAAAAATAGCATGTCACTTTTGCGTTTTATGCAATTAGTTCCTTTTTCTAAATTAAGCACACAAACGATCAAATTTTCACACGAAACTTTCGCAGATATCAATTCACATATTATAAGCACAGGAAATAATATTAAAATATTTTTCTAACTCGAATTCTGTCCTAAAACCACTATTCTGAATAGGGTCTAAATTGGGTTGTTACAACTCTCCTCCTTTAGGGATTTTCATCCCTGAAAATCTTACCGTTGAACAAATTCAGATATTGCTGTATCATAGCATCCTCGGGCTCCCACGTAGCCTCTTCGACTCCGTGTCGATGCCACATTACTTTTACTAACAGAATTTTCTTGTTTCTCAATTCTTTAACCTCGCGAGCCAAGATACGGATCAATTTTTCTCCATAGGTCATATTGGACTGAACTTCTATCTTAGATGGGGAAATGACATGTGAGGAATTAGATCTGTATCACCGAAGCATTGACACGTGAAACACATTATGAATCCTTTCTAACTCATGTGGCAATAATAATCTATATGCAACCGGTCCAATATGCTCTATAATCTCATACGGCTCAATAAATCTCGGATGCAATTTGCCTTTACGGCCGAATCGGAGTACTTTCTTTCATAAAGACACTTTCAAAAATAGTTTTTCATCGATCTCAAACTCAATATCTTTTTGTTTCAAATCTGCATATGATTTCTGACTATCGAAAGCTGCTTTCAGACTTTCTCGGATTGATTTTACTTTCTATTCAGTCTTTTTTATAAAGTCTACCCTGTGTATCTTATTTTCACTGAGCTCAGTCTAATACAAAGGTGTACGGCATTTTCTACCATATAATGCTTCATACGGTGCCATTTTAATGTTCAATTGAAAACTATTATTATAAGCAAATTCAATCAATGACAAATATTGTTCCCACATAACTTCAAACTCAAGAATGCAACATCTAAACACATCCTCGAGAATCTGAATAATTCGCTCGGATTGACCATCTGTCTGTGGATGAAAAGCAGTACTGAAGTATAATTTTGTACCTAAAGCCTATTGTAGTTTCTTCCAAAACTGCGACGCAAATCCTCGTAATCTTTTAGCAATTCTAACCATTGTCACTGTCTCAAATTTAGATCTTTTTGAGTCATCAAATATTTCAAGCTTTTGTGATCAGAATGAACGTGACATTTCTCACCGAACAGGTAGTGACGCCATATTTTCAATGCAAACACGATAGTTTCCAATTCCAGATCGTGTGTCGAATAGTTCTTTTCGTGTGGTTTTAAATGTCTCGAGGCATAAGCTATGACTTTGCTTTTGTAACACCACAAACCCGGCCTAGAAATTAGGCCCAAATTTGGCGTGTCACATTGAAGTGTTTTTTGAAAACCATGTTTTCATTGAAAACCCTTTTTACTGCTCTGGCAATTTTAAAACTTGTGAAACGTTAATTCTCTTAAAACCTTACTTGCTGCAGAAGCTTACTTTTAAATAGTTGCGGAAACGTGATATTTTGAAAACCAGTTGTTGTTTTCGAAAATCGTGCCCTACTTCTAACAGATATTAAGCATACTAAATAAATTTTCCAAATAAAAAGTTAAGAAAATAAAGAGGCCTTAATACAACCCAAATCAAAGACCAAAGTGCTTAACTAAATAAACGAAATAGAAAAACATGTGTAGTTGTGTGGTCGTCTCTGAGTCCCTCTACGACATCGATCCACCTAACGCTGGGGATTACCTGTACAGTTAATATATGGGGTAAGTTTACGAAAAATCAGTGTGTAATCCCCTTAGTAGAGTAACAATCAGTAAACAGACAGAATTCAGAATCAGTCTGGGCCGGAGCCCATTACAGTAATAGTACAATCCAGTTTAGAGCATATGTGGGCCAAAGCCCGTTACAATATCATTTGGGTCACAGCCCATAACAGAATCAATTGGGCCTAGCCCATCTTAACCTTAGTTGGGCCAAAGCCTACATCGAAATAATATCACAATAATATCATACATGCAATGCTATGCAACCCCCCAATAATCCAACCGCTACACACCAACTCCGTCCCCCGGTACACATCATGTGGGGATATAAATATCGACCCACCCATCTGATACACATCAATGGTAGCCCGGTTGCGGTACTACCTTCATTACAGCAAGCTACTAATCAAATATTAGGCTTAATAGCCATCAGTGGATCCACGGTCGTCAAGCAACCATGCGATCCTCATATACTTCCTCCGTTCCATAATTCCCAACCCATGCAATATGTCGTGTTTGTCACGCTCAATCATCACACGTGTATGCAGAATGGCCATACTCAGTAACAGTCTTTTAAACATATATTAAGAGCATACCAGTCATACAACCACAGTCAAGTCAATTAAAATGCAGTCATACATTCATAATCAAATTAGTCAAATTTGAAGTCTAAGTTGGTCATTTACCCTTAAGGGAAAAATAGTCATTTTACCCTACAGGGGTATGTCGACCATTTTACACTACAATAGTATTTCGGTAATTTTACACTACAAGGGTATTTCGATAATTTTACAAATCGGGGGTGTTTCGGTAATTTTACAAATCGAGGGTATTTTAGTAATTTTACAAACCAAGGGTATTTCGATAATTTTACAAATCAAGGGTATTTCAGTAATTTTACAAATCAAGGGTGTTTCGGTAATTTTACAAATCGAGGGTGTTCTGATAATTTTACAAATTGAGGGTGTTTCGGTAATTTCACAAATTGGGGGTATTTTGGTAATTTTACAAATCGAGGGTATTTTAGTAATTTCACAATTGAGGGTATTTCAGTAATTTTACAAATCGAGGGTGTTTTGGTAATTTCACAAATCGAGGGTATTTTAGTAATTTCTCTTTATTATGGGTTTATTACTTACCTTGGCCCGTTAACAAGTCCTCGTTGGCTAAAGTGAACAGATACTATGAACCAGGTAGGATTCTAGAGAAGAGGAGGTGAGTCATTAAGACTGCTTAAGTACCAAGCTCTCCCTAGATCCAATCCTAGACATGCATATACCCATTGCCATACCTTAACCTTATGACTCGTCCACGGTCTCGATTAATTAATTATTTAAATTTTATGTCTACTTGAGTAGTTACCAAAAACTAGGTCCAGAACCCCTTTATTAAACATTAACAGATCCACACTTATTCATTTGGCCCCTTTAGGCCCAATCTCGTTCATTTGGCCCATCAGGCCCAATCACATTCATATGGCCCATTAGGCCCAACTACTTCCCACCTAACAGTTATATTGACACAAGCGGGCCCACAGGCCCATCGAGGCCCAGAACAGCCCCAGCACACGAGAACGCTCATGGCGGCTTTCAGCTTTTACTGATTTCTAACAAAAAAAGGGTGTGAATACACACCTGTTTATGAGAACGCGCCGAAGATCACGATCACCAACCTTGGCACATCTTGCATTAGGTCTTAATGACTTTTTTCTTTTCCCCCACTTATCTGGTTCGCTCTATTTAAAGCCAACTTCTCACCAATTCCCATGTTAGCTTCCCGATGTGGGATTACTTTCAACCATTAGGAAAATTCCTTATTTTTTATGACCACTTCAACCACAGAGTTCCAGTCCAACTCTACCTCTTGCATAGCTCAAATAGCAAAATAAATACCCCATTGCGCATCCCAATACTTGAACTTTAGACCTCACAGTTACACAACACGCCACCTTGCCACTCCACCACAGGTTCTTTCTGTGTCATATTTTATCCTCAATTAATTATAAGACATATGTGCTAACATCCAGATTCCTTTAAAAGAAAAACCAAAATAAATTGCAAGAGCCAAGACTTGAACCCAGGCTCCCTTGCAACCTTAATGACACCACAACCACTAGACCACATGCTTCCTTTTGTCATTATTTACCACAATAATTTATAAGGCCTTCATCCAAGCACCCAGGGTTTTATTCACTTAAAACCAAAATTTTTGCTAAAGCCCAGGTTTGAACCCAAGATTTCTCCAACACTTCTCAGGGCCATAAACCACCAAAGAAGACATTTAATTGTGTCATTTCCTTGCACAATTAAATGCTTATATACAACCTCTTTAAGGACCCACACTCAAGGCCCAATACTTCTAGGCCCAAATTCGGGGCGTTACAGCTTTCCTGCATGAAAAAATAGCCCAAACCATTGAAAGATGCATCACTATAGATAACAAATTCTTTACCCGATTCTGGCTAAACTAGCACTGGAGATTCGGTCAACAGAGCTTTGAATTCTTTTTATTCGATCGATGCCATTCTATACGAAACTATCGATATCGGAGTCATCCCAGACACTAACTCAATACCAAACTCTACCTCTCAGATCGGTGGCAAACCCGGTAATTCTTCAGGTGACACATCCGGATACTTACACACAACTAGTACTGATTCAATTTTATTTTCAGTCACTTTAGAATCAAGCACATAAGCAAAGTAAGCTTCACAACTCTTTCTCACATATTTCAGAGCTAACATTGAAGATATCACTGCCGGTAAATCGTTCAGATCATTAGACTCAATCCAATTAATCTCATCATTTTGACATCTCAAATCAATAGTCTTTTATTTGCAGTTTACAACAGCATCATGCAAAGTCAACCAATCCATACTTAGAATTATACTGAACTCGTCAAACGGTAACAACATCAAATCAGCCAGAAAACATGAATCTCAAACCATCAACGGACAATTCTTACACATTGTCAACCAGAACACATCGACCCAAGGGGTTCAATATTCTAATCACAAACTTAGCAGACTCTACAGGCAAAGTCTTACTAGATACTAGGGTCTCACATACATAAGAATGAGTCAAACCAGGATCAATCAATGCAATTACACTAGTATCATAGAGAGTGAATATACCAGTAATAACATCTGGGGTTGAAGCCTCCTCGCAAGCGCAAATAGCATAAGCTCTGGGAGGTACACGAGCCTTAGATCGAACTGTTGTGTCTTTAGTTCCTCTCTAACTGCTACTCACATTACCCGTATTTCTGGGTGGTCTACCTTGAGTTGACATGTTACTTGGTCTCGCACTCACTCTGTATGATATTTTTCTCGGCTAACATAGGGCACTCACGAATGAAATGATCCATTGACCCACATTTAAAACAGGACCGATCAAGCAATCTACAGTTTCCAGGATGTCGTTTACCATAATGCCTGCACTCAGGTCGATTCGGCCGAACATTACCAACACTAGCAATCGAAATGGCTCGTGAACTCACATGTGGTCTGTCTCGATCACGTCTAGAAAAACCCCTAGTATTCTTTGATCAGCTAAGATCATCCCTGAATTTCTTCAATGCTGACTGAAATGTTTTACCCGATGATCTCTTACGGAAATCTCTGGCTTCAAAATCAGCTTTTCTTTTCTTTTCATATAACTTGGGAAGTTATAGGAACTTGAGGGGGTGGAGGTTGTTGTGCAGCTGGAGTCCGAACGAACTCTACGAACCACACATTTATTAGCTGGAAGAAGGCTTGCTTAGCCTCTCCATTTATACTACTTGAAATCGGTCTAGAATCAGCCAACACTACTCCCTGAGTAGGAGCAGGCGTATTACTGTTTACGTCATCTGTTACAACTCGATCGGGATCCATTTACTATAATAAAACACATTTTTAATTGTCAGGAATCATCACACTATCACAATTTATAATTATGGCATGTATAGCTAGACTCACACACGCTACGTTAGTCCTAGAACCGACTAAATTGTAGCTCTGATACCAATCAAATGTAACATCCTAACCCGTATCTATCGCAAGAATAGGGTTACGAGGTATTACCGGACAAGACACAAATTTTGAACAATCATATGCTTACACTTGCTCAAACCCTTAAAACAATCAAATACTAACATATATAACTAATTTAAATTTTTTACGAATCATATCTGAACATTTTTCAAACATATATCCAGTTATATAATTCATAAGCAAATAGTGCCAAATATATCATTTTACCACATAGCATATGCGCATATCAAAGATATTAAATAATTCAATCAATTATTATAAACATGAATTATATAAAGTAAACATATTTAAGTACATATCATTTTTAGAAAAACTCTATTCAGCACAATTAGGATATAATAAATTTAACCAAATCATTCATGGCATAAGTACATTACTATATATATATGGTTTCAAATGGCTAAATCATAAACAAGTTTACTTATAAGTTCATCTAAGTAGATTGCGCAAGACTAAAAGGTCTTGTATCAATTTAGACATATATTAAAAGAGCACCAAATGGTCTAACAATCAAAGTATATATAACCATTCACATTCACCTATTTTGCATAAAAACAATCATGATTCCTTATAACTTAAATTACTATTCATTTGGTCATTTTACAAAGCCTTAGCCGAATGTAATCATGCTTATTACTTATGTTTATTTTAATGTCCACTTTCAACTTTACTCAATCACATTACGTGCATGTAATCTCACATATAATCAAATCCATATATTAACCATAATTTTCATTTTACATCAAGCACATCACAAATATGTATATATATATACATATAACATAGCAAACACTTGTTCAATACTTTAATATACCAAAACCGAATCTAAACATGTTAATATCACTTATCTTGCAAAATAACAAAGGTCATATTCAATGCCAATTTAATGATTACATGTTTGGATAAGCACATATAAATATATATATTAAACCAACACATCATATGCTCATATATATATAAGTGCCTAATCATGATTAATTTACTAATATAATTCATATTCATTTCTTCACTTAATGAAAGCATATTGAACTCACTTTTATCACATGCCATAACCGAATCATCTTGTTACCAAAATACATGGCAAAGCTAAATAAAACATGTTTCATATATATATACATAACATTGCCGAATCATCAATTCAATAATTTCATTACCTAATTCAACATTTAACTGAATTCAGTCATCAACCAAATTAAATCATTACTATCAAGTACAAGACATAGCTGAATCATTAGACAATAGGTAACATATCAAGCATAATTCATACTTATATATATATCATAGTCGATTCAACCAAACCAAATAAAATCATCATTTGAGCATAGCATACAAACCAAACTTAGCACACACAAGAACCATGATCAAGATAGCAAATACTTATATATCAAATTAGCCATTTTTGCATGGCATATTATATACAACACTTCAACCATATCCGAAAAGTAGTATAGCCTATATACATGCCAAATGTTCAAAATTTAGCGTTTAAAAATACCGATAAACAGACGATAGTATGATAGACTTCGCTGATGATCCCTGTGCCCGTAACTAGTCTCCAAAATCTATAAAACAGAAGCAAACATACACACACAGTAAGCTATAATAGCTTAGTAAGTCATAAGCAAATAAACATGTCAATGACATAATCAACTCAATTTAACCAAACCAATTCATGCTATCATAATGACATTTAATCTCAAACTTGCAAATTCATATACAACATATACATTCATGTATCAACTTTAACTTGGCCGAAATACATATATATCCATTATCAAAGTTATCATTTACTTCCAAGGTCATAATATCATCATATAAATGAATATATATACACATTCATATATGTATACACATGTTTCACACTTTAATATCACATACTTATATCATTTTGCCGAATATAGATATGAATTCAATATACATATAACCAACTTTATAACATGATTCATATCATCACTTCAAATACCAAAACTTACCTTAATTTCAATACATTAGCTAACACATGCCTGTACCTTTTAATTTGATTTCACATTCGGTCTTTACTTAACATTGTTCGTTGAATCATTTGAAGTTAAATAGGATACTCGGATAGTCACACATATCGTACAATGCCAATGTCTCAGATGTGGTCTTACATGTAATTACATATAGATGCCACTGTCCTAGACAGGGTCTTACTCATAAACCCATATCAAAATCACCTATCGATGCCAACGTATTAAACGTGGTCTTACTCGTACACACATATCAGAATCACATATTGATGCCAACGTGTTAAATGTGGTCTTACTTGCACACACATATCGAAATCACATATCGATGCCAACGTATTAAACATGGTCTTACTCATACGCAGATATCAGAATCACATATCGATGCCAACGTATTAAACATAGTCTTACTCGTACACACATATCGGAATCACATATCGACTCCAACATATTAAACGTGGTCTTACTCGTAATCACATATCGATGCCAACATTTCAGATGTAGTTTTACATGTAATCACATATCGATGCTAACATCCGAGACGTGGTCTTACACATAATCACATATCGATGCCAACGTCCTAGACGTGGTCTTACATGTAATCACATATCGAAAATCCTATGTCATGACATATGTATCCTAGCTATTCCTAGGGTTTGTAAGGGGCTTTCGAACGTCGTATCTCGGTCTAATCGAGTTTGTAATACCCCAAAATCCTAAGTATTTATTTTTGTATGGTTGTGACACAAATGCATGTTTGTTTCAGTGGTTAAGTGTCTTGGGAGGAATCTGAGAAGTCTTGGGTTCAAGCCTGGGCATGTGCAAAAAGTTTTGTTTTTAAAGGAATAAACATTGTCTCTAGTCAGTAAGCCTTTAAATTAATGTTAGTATAACATGACAGAAAGGGCCTACTGGTCTAAAGGATAAGAAGCGTGTTACTGTTACTTAGGGTCTTGGGTTCGAGTCTCGGCGATGCAAATGAGTGTTTTATTTTGCTGCTGATGTTGTGGAAGTGTTGCGATTGACCAAAACTTGAGTGTTTGAAGAGTGTAGGAAGTTGTGGCTGAATTTTAAGAGGTTGATAGAGGGAATTTTGATTGTTAAGGGATGTGGATAAGTGGGGATTTGAGTGAGTGATCTTAGGAGTGATTTGGGGAGAAAAATTAGGAGAATTTGATGGGAGTGGAAGAGTGTGTGCCGAATTAGAATTATTGCTTATCAGTTTGGCTTTGGTTAGTATGTTCATTCCCTTTTTTGATTTCTGCCAAATTTTCTTTTTGCTTCTTTTTAGCTCTTTGTTTGAGGCCGAATATTGCTTTGACCATTCGGGTACTTTTTCTGTGTTTTGCGATTTTGTTCTCCCTTTTCGACCATTTTCCTCCTATTAGCCTATTTCTTTTTCTTTCTCTACTCTTATACCTAACGTGCTCCCCCTTTTGGATCTTTGGCCAAATACCCTTCTCTCCTCCCTCCATCGGTTTTTGAGTTGGCTGAGTACTTCCTCTCCTCTTCTTTTATCTTATCTTCTCTCCCTCTCTCTATTTTGTTTCAATTTTGTCAATTGATCTTCGGCCAATCAGTGGGTGCACAGTTTTTCTCTGTTTTCTCTCCCTCTTTTTACCGTAATAATCTTCCTTCTAATATTTTCCTTTGCTGCCATTTATTTCTAGGAGTGTATTGGTGCTATCATTTGCCTCTGTCGTATTGTGTGATCGTTGAGTGTAGGCTAATTGCTTTTGACTCCTATTCTCAGTTGTAAACCTTCGGTAAGTTGTTATGCACTTGGTTCAGACTTTGTGCGTGTACAGTTATAGTTAATAAGTTTGGTTGGGATGCAGGTAATTGTTAGAGGGCTTGTAACCAATCTCTTGTGACAGGTAAAGGGGTGAAAGACTAATCGGTCGGTAAAGGCAAGGGGTAATCTATCTTTTTAGATAAATATTATTAGAGGGGTCATTTTAACCCTATCGTGTAGAGACTAATACTGTATTTTGATTAAATCTAGGCTGAAGTGCTCAAGAGGGCTGTGCACACTTTCGCAAGCAAGGTGTGTAATATCCATTCCAACTATGGAAATCGACAAAAGCCAGAATAAGTGAATGTTGACACTACACGAGCGTATGCTCGCTCATGTGGTAGTCCATGTGACTAAACATGGGCATTTCATCTTGGAGGCCATCATGAGCGATTTCATGGGCTTAGGCCGTATTGGGCCGAATAGGGTTGTGTAGGCCCCACGAACATGTGGGAAATATTAGGCCAGGCTGTGTAATCCACACGGCCAAGGCCATTTCTAGGCTATGTGGGCCACACGGACGTGTGGGCCCACATGGGCCCGCATTATGGGCCTTGGGCCCATTTTCACTGTTTGACTATTAAGGTTACATAGGTCGCTCGAGACAATTGTGGACCTACTGTTGGGTCGGTAATTGTACCTGGACCCATAATCGATAAAATGACTATTATGCCTCTGTGTGATAAAATGACTGTTATGCCCCTATGAGATATAAGATTATATTTGAGCATGCCACTTTAAACATATTGAATACACGTATGATATTATGACACGACATGACATGATGCACGATATGTTGCATGGGGATGGGTTTTATTATGATTGGAGGAAGTGTACTGTACTGGCAGCTCTGTTGCAAATACTGTTTAGTGCCGTAACCGGTACTACTTGGAGTGTAGGGATGGGTGGGTTGATTATATCCCCACAAGGAGTGTAGGGTTGGACAGAGATGGAGTGTAGAGGCTGGTTGGGTAGGATCTTTGATTGCATAGCTGTACTATCACTGAAATGGGCTTTGACCCATACTGATACTGATACTGTAATGGGCTAAGGCCATAACTGATACTGAATTGTCACTGGATTGGGCTTAGGCCCAAACTGTATTTACTCAATGTTCGTTTATTTGATAAGGGATTACACACTAAGTTTTTCATAACTCATCCATCTGTTTATTTGTACAGGTAATCCCCAGTCTTAGGCAGATCGGTGCTGCGAGGGACTCAAAGGTGGCCACACAACTGCACGTATTTTTGTATTTGATTTTTTTAAATATAAGTAATTTTATTTTGGGTATTTTTATGTAATAAAGCCTCTTTGGATTTTATTTTTAATTTGGTATTTTAATTTAATTTGGTTATAACTGCTAGTATTAAGAACTCGAGTTAAAAAAAAACAACATTTTTACAAAGTAAACCCAAGAACGCAATCGATTCAGAAAGCTTCCACTATAAAGCGATATCTTGACATTTAAAAAGTTTTCAAAGTAAATACCTTTTGATAGGGTTTCAAGTTTAAAATGAATAACACGTTTCAAAATCACCAATAAGATCACACAATGAAGTATAATTTGGAAAGGGTTTTTTCAATGATATCACACTTTGCAAAAAAAAACCACTTCAATGTGACATCGCCAGATTCAGCCATAACGTTCAGGCCGGGTTTGGGGTGTTACAGAGTTCGTAAACATAGCTCCCAACACATTCGGCTACCACATATATGCTTTCACATAATTCATTTTAGCATATACAACTCGTATTTATTTAAAATTTACAACATCTATTTGCTTATAAACTTACCCTAGACAACGATAATCGGAACATAACGATTATTCGACAACTTTGGTTTTCCACCCGATCCAAATCCGATTTCTTTAGTTCTTGATGTAAACATATTCAAATTAAACTCATTCAAACATAATTTCATTCAATTTAGTCCAAAAACACATAAATGGACAAATTACTATTTTGCCCCTGACATTTTACACTTTTTAAAATTTAGTCCTAATTGCACAAAACACAAAACATGCAAAATTTGCACACACCATGCTTAGGCCAAATGTTACCCATGCTCATACAAGTCCATAAATTTCATTTATTTCACATTTTAGTTCCTCAAATTTATTATTTTTGCAATTTAACCCTAATTACTCAAATTCATCAAAAATTCCAATACAAAATATATTAATCCACAACATATCTTTCATAATTCATCATCTAACATCACAAAGCTCAATTATTAATCAATGACATAACTCAAAATATTCATCAAAATTATAAATTCAAGCATGGGCTTTGTACATTACACTGCAATGATCTCAAAAACATAAAAATTATAAAAAATCGAGCTAGTTACATACCTTAATCAAGCTTCAACGATAGTCGAACCTTAAAGCTTTATTTTCCTTCCTTTATTTTTCATATTCGTTCAAGTAGGAAAGATGAACACATGGTTTTGATTTTTTTATGTTTTATTATTATAACATTATTATCATTTTACCTATTTAACCTTTGTTATAAAATAATAAACCATTATAAACCATGTCTTAAACCGTCCATCACTTTAAATATGGTAATATTGCATTATAAATACCTCAAACTAAAAAGACAACAACAATTCGGCCCTTTCAATTTTAACCATCAAATTTTCATTTTACGCGATTAAGCCCTTTTATAAAATCGGGCACTCAAACGACAAAATTAAAACATAAAAATTTCACAGATCTAAATTCACACATAATAAATATAGAAAATAATTTTTAAAACTTTTTCTAACTCATTTGTGGTCCCGAAACCATCGTTCTGAATAGGTTCTAAATCGGGCTATTACAATCCAAGAACACATCATATTAGCAATATTGCATCACATAGTTTATATTCAAAAGTCATTCATAAACACATGCAAAACCAAGCTACATCACATGGCTAAATATTCATAACTCAAAAACATATCTCAATTTATCTAGACTATACATGCCATACTAATATTTACACTTTCAAAAAGACCAAAGATAAGTTTGATAGTGTGGTGATGATCCTCGATAATCCTTGAGCCTCCAGTAGCTTCGATATCTAAAACACAATGCAAACACACACAAAGTAAGCTTTCAAAACTTAGTAAGCCATATACAAATAAAATTATCACTTTAAGCATATAAGCATCATAAAATACATATATTCCATAGCCAAATGCTATTACAAATCACATATTCCTAATTCATTGCACATATAGCATAATTTCTCATACTTATTTCACATATCATCACTTACACATATACTTACTTTTCATTCTCAATTATGATATACATGTAACACCCCAAACCTGACCTAGAAGTTAGGCCTAAATCTGGCGTGTCACATTGAAGTGTTTTTCGAAAACCATGTTCTCTTTGAGAACCCTTCTTACTATTTAAAACCTCTGGCCATTTTAAAACTTGTGAAACGTTAATTCCCTTAAAACCTTACTTACTGTGGAAGCTTAACTTTAAACAGTTGTGGAAATGCGATATTTTGAAAACCAATTGTTGTTTTGGAAAACTGTGTCCTACTTCTAACAGATCATAAGCATAATAAATAAATTTCCCAAATAAAAAGTTAAGAAAATAAAGAGGCCTTAATACAACCCAAATCAAAAACCAAAATGCTTAACTAAATAAACGAAATAGAAAAACATGTGCAGTTGTGTGGTCCTCTCCGAGCCCTTCGTAGCACCGATCCTTCTAATGCTGGGGATTACCTACACAGTTAATAAACCGAGTGAGTTTATGAAAACTCCGTGTGTAATCCCCTCCTAAACTAAAGTAGTTAGT
Source organism: Gossypium hirsutum (assembly GCF_007990345.1). Lineage (NCBI taxonomy): Eukaryota > Viridiplantae > Streptophyta > Magnoliopsida > Malvales > Malvaceae > Gossypium > Gossypium hirsutum. The sequence goes on from NC_053429.1 coordinate 12,510,729, forward strand.
AAACAGACAAAATTTAGAATCAGTTTGGACCGGAGCCCATTACAGAATCAGTATCATATGCAGATATGCAGACAAATTACCAGCCCAGTCTAACCAACACACCACCCGTACCAACCAGCACAACATGTGGGGATAAAATCGACCCACCCAGCCAACACCCCAAGCTTAGCACCGATTGCAGCACTAAGTCAATAGGACGGCTCAACACCGTAGACCGGATAGCACATAGCCGTAAACATTACAGCAACGCTGCCAGATAACAGGACAGCTAGAAGCCGAAAGCAGAATGGCACAATGGCACAAAGCCATCGATAACTGCATTATGTTAGGCACATAGCCCTCAACTAGAGTAACATAACCGGCACACAGCCCTAGGTAAATGTGATCGACACAGAGTCGTCAATAATCATATATTGGCACATAGCCTTAGGCAAATACGTTTGGCACACAGCCATAATCAGGTTGGCACAGAGCCATATGTAGGTTGGCGCAAAGCCATAATCAGAATAATTGGCTTTAAGCCATCGGTAGCTGTATTATGTTAGGCACATAGCCATCAGTGACGGTAATATAGACGGTACACAGCCTCGGGTAAATATGATCGACACAGAGTCGTCAATAATCATATATTAGGCTTAAAAGCCACTGGTGGATCCACAGTCATCAAGCAACCATGCGATCCTTAATCGGTGGATCCACGGTCGTCAAGCAACCATGCGATCCTCAATCAGTGGATCCACGATCGTTAAGCAACCATGCAATCCTCAATTTCTTCCTCCGTTTCATAATCCCCACCCGTGTACAACATAATATTATTTGAATGCAGCAAATATACACACGACATACAAAATTGTACAAATCATAGTCACAACAGTCCAATCACAGTCATACATTCTTAGTCAAAACATAGTCAAATCAATCAAATTGTATTATCAGTGAGTCATATACCCTAGAGGGGCAGAATGGTCTTTTTACCTATTAGGGGTATTTTAGTCATTTCACCTTACAAAGGTGTTTTGGTAAATCTACAAACCAAGGGTATTTCAGTAATTTTGCAAACCAATGGTATTTTTGTAATTTTTGAAAGTCAAAGGTATTTCTATAATTTTGTAAATTAGGGGTATTTCTGTAATTTTTCAAATCAAGGGTATTTCAATAATTTTCCAAATTAGGGGTATTTTGGTAATTTTACAAATCTAGGGTATTTCGGTAATTTTACAAGTTGAGGGTATTTCGGTAATTTTACAGGTCAAGAGTATTTTGGTAATTTCACAAATCTAGGGTATTTCGGGAATTTTCAAGTCGAGGGTATTTCAGTAATTTTATAAACCAGGGTTATTTTGGTAGTTTTACTAATCGAGGGTATTTTGGTAATTTTGTAAACCAGGGTTATTTCAGTAATTCTACCCTACAGGGGTATTTCAGTAATACTAGCTTACTAATATGAGATTCACATAGTCCAATCCAATATTTACTACACAATCATACAATTTATCCACTTGGGCCTATAGGCCCACATGGCCCATCTCGGCCCGTCGTGGCCCAAAGCAACCTAAGCCTACGAGAGCACTCATGATGGCCTCAACCATCACGTCAAAGCTCCGACACGTGCGACTGACATTTCGGCATATTCTGGCATTTGCCGTTCTACAGCTAGAGTAGTGCAAAATACACACCTGTTTATGAGAACGCGAAGAAGTCCACGATCACTAACCTTGGCACATCCTGTATTGAGTCTTAATCACTTTTTCCCGATGTGGGATTACTTTCAGCCATTAGGAAAATTCTTTATTTCCTTATGATCACTTCAACCACAGAGTTCCAGTCCAACTCCACCTCCTACACAACTAAAACAGCAAAATAAATACTCACTTGCGCATCCCAAGACTTGAACCTTAGACCTCATAGTTACACAACACGCCACCTTACCACTCCACCACAGGCTCTTTCTGTGTCATATTTTATTCTCAATTAATTATAAGGTCTATAGGCCAAAGTCCAAGTTCCTTTAAAAGCAAAACCAAAATAAATTGCAAGAGACAAGACTTGAACCCAAGCTCCCTTGCAACCTTAATAACGCCACAATCACTATACCACAAGCTTCCTTGTGTCATTTATTTACCACAATAATTTAAAAGGCCTTCATCCAAGCACCCAGGGTTTATTCACTTATTACCAAAATTTTTACTAAAGCCCAGGTTTGAACCAAAGATTTCTCCAACACTTTTCAGGGCCATAAACCACCAAAGTAGACATTTAATCGTGTCATTTCCTTACACAATTAAATGTTTATATACAACCTCCTTACGGACCCACACTCAAGGCCCAATACTTCTAGGCCCAAATTCGAGCTGTTACAAGACATTTCGAACGTACCTGAATTGAATACACAATTACATAGTTATCCATTTCTTGGAATGCCCGTTGAGTCATTCGGAATCATTAAAGATACTCGGGTAGCACGGAAAGCTCGTACAATGCCAACGTCCTAGACGTGGTCTTACATGTAATTAAATATCGATGCCACTTTCCCAGACAGGGTTTTACACGAAATCAAATACAATGCCGATGTCCCAGACATGGTCTTACACATAAATCTCAAATTGATGCTAACGTCCCAGACGTGGTCTTACACGAAATCACATATCAGAATCCTATGTCATGACATATGTATCCTAACTATTCCTATGGTTCGTACAGAGGTTTCAGACGTCGTCACATTATCAAAACTTTTTCAATTTCACATATTCAGCTTCTATAACCATTCATCACAATTCAATATCATATAAATATGAATAAATCAATTCAAAAACATTTATTTGTATATCGACTTACCTCGTACGAAAATGAATGGAAACAACGACTATTCAACGATTTTCGACTTTCCCCGATCTAATTTTGTTTTTTTTTGGTTCTTGATCTATATAAATTTAAATTTAAATCTTTTATTCAAAAAATCTTCAATTTAATCCAAAAACACATAATTAGGGAATTTTACAAATTAGCCCTCACATTTTCATATTTTAACAATTTAGTCCCTATTTTATAAAATCACAAAATACACATATTTTCTTTATACATATGCTTGGCCAAATATTCATGTAGTTCATATAAGCCCATATATTTCATTTATTTCACATTTTAGCTCCTCAATTTCTTATTTTCACAATTTAGCCCAAAATACTCAAATTCATCCAAAATTCCAATACAAAACATAGTAATCTAACACATATCTTGCATTTTTCATCAACTATCATCACAAAGCTCACAAAAGCCTCAATGGCATAATTCAAAATCATCACCAAATTCAGAAATTGAGACATGGGCGTGATAGAATACAAAGCAACGATCACAAAAACGTAGAAATTATCAAAAATCGAAACAAAAACATACCTAATTCAAAGCTTAATAGTGCCGAACATGAAAGCTCTTCTAACCCTAAATTTTCTTTGTGATTTTCAGCCAAAAAGGATGAATAATTAGCTAATTTTTGATGTTGGTTTTATTAAATTATCACTTATTTGATAATTTACTAATATGCCTTTAATGAATCATTAATAACCAACATATAATTCCTGGTCATAAATGTCCATTAACCTTTTAATGGCATAATAACCTTATAAGGACTTTCATAGAAACAAATCATACCAATTTATTACATTAACAAATAGCAAGTCACTTTTTCATTTTATGCAATTAGGTCCTTTTTCTAAATTAAGCACACAAACGATCAAATTTTCACACAACTTTCACAGATATCAATTCACATATTATAAGGACAAAAAATAATATTAAAATATTTTTCTAACTCGAATTTGTGGTCTTAAAACCACTATTTTGACTAGGTTCTAAACCGGGCTATTACAAAATATGAAAGTTTAATGATAGATTTTAATGTTTTGTAAAGTGATTTTTTACAAAAATGTCAAATAGGGATTAAATCGAGAAAACTATGAATTGAGGGGTTAAAATGTGAAATAAATGAAAAATATGGACTGCTTGGGGCACTATGGTAATTCTTCCAAGCATGGGTTAAATTGAATTTTTCAAATTTCTTGTATTTGTGAAATAGGGACTAAATTGAATAGCTGTGAAAGTTTAGGGGCTAAAGTGTAAAAATGCCCAAATGTTTATTTTTGGATGAAATTGAATGAATAAGTGATTAAATGAGTTAATTTTGAATACATATAGATCAAGAAAAGAGGAACTCAGACTTAGATTGAGGCAAGAACAAAGTACTCAATTAATCAGCTAGTTTCGTTGTTTCTACGACTGAGGTAAGTTCGTAGGTGTTCATTTCATTATAAATGAATTTTATATGCTTTGAGATTGTATAAAATGTGTTTATGAGATTGCCGATAATGTTTGAATTGTGAATAAGACTATACGGAAGTGTTCAATGATGAAATCGACAAGCAAAATTTCTCAGTTAAATTTTAAGTATAGTGAAGATAATAATGTAATGTCATTAAGTTAATGCATTGGCTTCGGGCCATGATATCTACACTTCAGGTGCGAATAATACCTTGATTTGGCTATGGACCATGGTATAGGTACTTTGGGATAAGTTACCTTGATTTGGCTACGAGCCATGGTATAGGTATTTATCGATTGTGATTCGTGAGTGACCGATTTCTATCACTAATGGTACAAGGGATAAAATAATGACTTGTTTAAGGAAAAGATTAATACGGGGTGATACAGGTATGTACAGAACCTATTTGAGCATTGCGTTGAGAAAGATTAATGAGATGTTAATGAATCATGTTTTGAGACATGATAGAAAGGTTTGTGTTAATGAGATATTGTTTTTGTAATGTGTATAAGATTGAATTATATTTATTTAGCGAATTGAATTGCTTAATTACGAACTTACTAAGCTATGAATCTTACTTTGTGTTATTTGTCTATGTTTTACAGATAATCAAAGCTAGCTTGGACTTGAGAATTGTTAGGAGCAACCTCACACTATTGATCATTTGTTGGTACTTTTGAAGCTTGTATATATGGTATATGGCATGTATAGGCTAGTTTCATTTTGGTATGTTTTGAACTATGATGTTAGCGATGTGATTTGGCTTGTTAATGACGTAAATGTTGATATGTTTTAGCCAATTAAATTGGCTTAATTTAATTTTCTTGATAAGTGATATATGTGATGTAAATAATGCCTTTATATGTTGGCTTGTTTTGGTATGTTTTCCATAGTGGTAGATATAGTTAAATGGATGTTGTAACGCCCCGTACCCGAGATCGTTGCCGGAGTCAAACACGAGGTTTTAACGGACCTAATTCATTTGTTTACACAGTTCATTTTAAAATTTCCAGACAAGCTGGCTAACTGCGTCACAGTCACCTAAAAAATCATATCTCGAGTTCCAAAACTCAAAAACTGATTCAGTAAATTTTTCCTGAAACTAGACTCATATATCCATCTACAAATATTTTTATAGAATTTTTGGTCGTGTCAATTGGTACATTTTATTAGTTAAAGTCTCCCCTATTTCAGGGTTCGACTACTCTAACCTTCATGCATTACGACTTAGATATCTCCCTGTACAGGGCTTCAATACATATGCCGTTTGTTTCTAATAAAATTAGACTGAAAAAGGAATCTGTACATATAAAGCATGACTTCTAATTATTTTTGGTTAATTTATGGTAAATTTCCAAAGTCAGAACAGGGGATCCAGTAACTGTTCTGGCCCTGTTTTACGAAAACTTAAACATCTCATAAAATGCGGCTCATATGGTCATTTCGCTTCTTCCATATGAAAATAGACTCATCAAGGTTAGATTACATAATTTATTCATTATTTAATTACATTCCTACTATTTTTAGTGAATTTTCAAACTCACATCACTGCTGCTGCCAGCATCTATTTTAAGGGAAATTTCACCTATTCCATAGTTTCCATGATTCAACTAGCCATTGGACATACATAGCACCAAATATGATCGTGATTAACCATTCCAATGGCTAATCATTGCCAAGCATTTCCACACCTCTCAATAACCATATATATACAAAATGATTTTAATACTATGCTCAAAATTATTTAAGCCATTTTCGCATGGCTATCCGAATATATACACATCATCAAAGGTACTTGATTAACAACAAAGGTTAGTCCTATACATGCCATTATCAACGTTTAACTAAAAGAGTACCAAAAGGGCTTAGATAGTGTGGACGACTTCAACTTCGACAATCCTGAGTCCGATAGTTGACGAACAAAATCTATAAAACAGAGAATTAAAGAAACGGAATAAGCATTTAATGCTTAGTAAGTTTTGAGTAATGAAATTATTTACGACTAAAGTATAGCGTTCATATGACTAAATGAATAATTTCATATATGCACATTCTCAAAATCATAATTACTTCACGCTTCAACCAATATATTCATACACAGGGTATCAAACCTAACTAGAGGCCGGAAGCTCGTTAATCAATTGAGCGAGTACTATTTGAAAGGAGTCAACCTTTCCGATGCATATACGAAACATACCTTATCGTTTGTATTTTATGAGCGTATTAATTGAAATTATTACAGCAAGATCGCTCGCTTCCAAACCCAAGTATCTTCGGGATTTAGCCGGATATAGCAACTCGCACAAATGCCTTCGGGTCTTAGCCCAGATATAGTCACTAGCATAAATGCCTTCGGGACTTAGCCCGGATATAGTCACTAGCACAAATGCCTTCGGGACTTAGCCCGGATATAGTCACTAGCACAAATGCCTTCGAGACTTAGCCCGGGTATAGCAACTACTCGCACAAATGCCTTCGGGACTTAGCCCGGATATAGTAACTTGCACAAATGCCTTCAGGACTTAGCCCGGATATCATCCGAATAATCAAGCACATATACCAATAAATCATGACACATCCATATTTCATTATCATAACTAGAATTCAAACACAAGACGCTTATCAACCATTACCATTTTCGGCTCAATAGCCACATACAAAGAGCATGATTTTGATTTGCTTTATAACATGATCTCTATACACATTCGGCTACCCGTCATAGGTATAAACTAATCACCTCAATATACAATTCAAGTAGAATCATTATATCACCGTTTATTTGTTATGCTTATATGTCATGACTTAATCAAATCATAAACTAAGTTTCATTACTCGAAAACTTACCTCGGATGTTGTCAAACGATTTCGACGGCTATTCGATCACTTTTTCCTTTCCCTTATCCAACTTTGATCCTCTAGGCTCTTGAGCTAAATCAAACAATTTACTTCCCAAATCAAACATAGTCATACGACATCCATATACATTTTATACTAGCTGAAATGTACCATCAAGATATACTTTACTCAAATAATTTACCTTGGCCGAACATGTATAATGTTTTGGAGCTTAATAAATTTAACATACACTATGTATTTATAATATTTGTGCAGCCAATTATCCATGGTCATACACACACACAATCAAAAATAAATACCAAAATTTTCATATCCTTTATGCCCTAAGCCGAATACACTTGTCATGTTCACCTACATTTTTCAAGTACAACATTCTCATATTCGGCATTAGTATCAAGCATAATAGCCAATTCTTCCCACCTTGAATCTATGCATCTATTTAATCATAGTTTGTTCAAGCACTCATACAACAAGATACATCCAATTTAACAAGAAACAAAAACCTTATTTCTCCATAGCTACTATGGCCGAAAGTTCTAGGCATCTCAATACCAAAATTTTTAACATGGGTTGCCTAAAGAACTTGGTGATGAGTTCAAATTAATCTAACATTTCAAGCAACTTAACACATCCATATAACTAAAAATTCTAAGTTTAAACACAATACAACGTTTTAGCACCATGGCCGAATACTTCATGAAGTTGTCAAGACCCATCCTTTTCAAATTCTCACTCACACTCACATCCAACCCTTTTTATTAAGCACTCAAACTCAATCATCTTCATGCCTCATCACCACAACATCAAACACCAACCAAGAAGACAACACCCATGGCCGAGTATCATCTCCATCAAATAGCAAAAAGAATTTAAACCATGGGCTAGGTAGAATTCAAACTAACATCTAAAAATATGCATGAAATTCATGGAATAACATCAAACATACCTCTTCCTAAGCATCAACCAGCCGAACATGAAGCAAGAGAATCCTCTTCTTCTTCCTCCCTCAAGTCACGGCAATGGGGGAGCATGGATGAGACAACTTTGTTTTCATCACCCCTCCCTTTTCATTACTTTATTACTAACCTTTTATTTTATTATTTCTAACATAAAACATTAACACAAAATGTTTATAATATGCTTTAACCCATAGCATGGCTGGCCACCATCTAGATTTTGGTCAATTTGACATGCAAACCCATCATTTTTATAACATGCATTAATAGGTCCTTATAGATTAACCTATCACCTTTTAAAAGTGTCACACATAAGTCCTATTAATTAAATTCACATGCAATCGACTAAATCGAAGCTTAAAACGTTCACACATTCATATTCACATATTTTAGACAATAAATATCATATTCAAATACTTCGGTGACTTGGTTTAGCGGTCCCGAAACCACTTTCCAACTAGGGTCAATTTAGGGCTGTCACAGATGTTGTTTTAGTTAGTTATCAATGTTTGAGTAATGGTAAATTGTGATGATTTTGGTATAATGATCTGGTATAATTTGAATATGGAAATGATTTGTTATGTATATGTTTTGGTGGGTTTCGGTTGTTTATAAATGACTTGAAACTGTACCAAATAGATTGATTTATATGCATGATTGTAGGGTGGCAAATTGGCTTTTCAAATGGCTTATTTTTGTCCACACGGGCGTGTGTGTCTTGGCCGTGTGTCTTGGCCGTGTGTCCCCTAGGTAGCCCTACGAATATAAGTCAGTCTCGAGCACAGGCTAGATATACGGACATGTGGTTGGCCATGTGACCCAAGTCAGTAAACCCTCCAGTTTTCCCACGGCCAATACGCAGGGCGTGTCTCCGACCATATGGTGCAAGTTAGTATGTAAGCTTTGTTCTCACACGGCTTAGGACACGGGCGTGTCTGGTAGCCGTTTGAGGCACACGGGCTGCTTACACAGGCGTGTGACCTAGGAATGTAAAATTTTTCTAAGTGTTCGAAATTTTTTTTATATGTGATTGGTTTAGTCCCGAACCATTATTAATCATGTTTTAAAGTCTCGTAGAACCTTATAAGGGACAATGTGAATGTGTGCGAATGGTTTTTGATAATGAATGTATAAATGTATGTGAATGGGATGTGTTATTTCGTAATGCCTTGTAACCCCTTTTCCAGCGACGGATACAAGTTAGGGGTGGTACATTTTAGTAGTATCAGAGCTACGGTTTAGTCGATTCTAGGACTAACATGGCGTGTGAGAGTCTAGCTATACATGCCATATATATATAAATTGTGATAGTGTGATGATTCCTGACTGTTAAAATGTGTTTTTATATAGCAAATAGATCTTGAACAAGCCATAGCTGATGATGTGGAAAGCAACGCACCTGCTCTCGTTCAAGGGGCAGTGCTGGCCAATTCTAGGCCTATTTCTAGTAGTCAGGGAGGAGAGGCTAAGCAAACCTTCTTCTAAATGATGACTAAGTGGTTCACAGAATTCGTACAAATGAATCCGGCTGCTCAACAACCTCTACCCCCACCTATTCCTCAAAAAGTTCTAATTGTGCCGCAAGTGATAGATCCAATCCAATTGAGTCAGCCACCTGTTGATAAGATTCGGAAACACAGGGCTGAGGAATTCCGAGCTACAATTGTTGATGATGCTGAGAGAGCTGAGTTTTGGCTTGAGAACACTATCAGAGTATTCAACTAATTATCCTGTACTTTGAAAGAATGTGTCAAGTGTGTGGTATCTTTACTCAAAGATAATGCATATCACAGGTAGAAAATGTTGACATCGGTGGTTCCTAGTGAACAGGTCACCTGGGAGTTCTTTCAATTTGAATTCTAAAAGAAGTACATAAGTCAAAGATTTCTCGATCAGAAACATAAAGAGTTTCTAGAGTTGAAGTAGGACCGAATGACTGTGACTGAGTAAGAAAGAGAATTTGGATGTTTGAGTAAATACGCTCAAAAATACGTTTCTACTGAAGAGACTATGTGTAAGCGGTTCATTGATGGGTTGAATGAAAATATAAAGCTATTAGCTGGAATTCTGGAAATTAAACAATTCGTTGGTTTAGTTGAAAGAGCTTGTAAAGCTGAAGATCTTAGTAAAGACAAGAGGAAAGCAGATTCAGAGGCTAGAGACACTAGAAAAAGATTGATGAATAAGCTGTATCAGTCTTCATCAAAGAAATTCAAAGATTCGTATAATCGTTCGAATGTTTCAATGGGATATTTAAACAAGGATCGTGTTAAACAACACTCTAGTTCTAAAGATTAAGCTACATCAGTAGCTAGTGTTGGTAGTGTGAGAGACAATAAACCTGAATGTCAGCATTGTGAACGGTGAAATTTTAGAAATGCTGGATCAAAAGAAATAAAGCTTGTTACAAATGTGGACCGTTGGATCATTTTATGCGAGTGATAAACCGTAATTTGTACATATTTTTATCACATGCTTAGCACATTTATGGATGATTTCTGCTTAGATTTGGTGAATTTGATGCTCCTAATCCTTTAATTTCATATTTTATACTTAGGTGAGCATAGGAGAGTAAAAAGAGCGAGAAATGGGCCAAAAACGGAGAAAATGGACCCACATAGAAATCAACATGGCCTGGACTTCCTCACACGGGTAAGCCACATTGCCGTGTCCATTTGCCAGGATCAAAGCACGACTTACATGGGTAGACTACACGCCTGTGCCTATTTAATAGCCTTGACCACGGGCTGGAGCAATCACACACGGGCGTGTCCCTGTCAAGCACAAGTATAGTCCTATTCAGAAAAGGCCACTTTTGAGGGCTCCTAGGCATTCAAAAGCCTATTTAAACACCTGAGGAGGCACTTAGAACACACACATGGAGTAGGAGGCAAGGAATTACTCAAGGGAAGCCGATTGATCCATTTCAGAAGCCGGATTCATCGTCAAGACTGAAGATCTCCCTTCAATTTCCATTCAAGGGTTTTGGGTTTTCTTTATGTTTTGTATTCATTATTCTTCTGAGGTGTTTTCTTTTATAATTATGAACTAAACCCCCTAAATACCTAAGGGGAATAAAACCTAAGATGGATCTTGTTATTATTATTTGAATTGCATGATAAATATTTGACTTGTTCTTAATTATGTGTTCTTAATTCTTGTCTTAATATTCCAGGATATTGGTTCAAGTTAATGCGCTTATTCAGAGGAGAAAAAGTCCCTGTCTAAGAGTAAATTTGTCGTAATTAAGCGGAGTTGATTGCACGCCTAGAGATAGGGTGACAAGATTTTGTCGGATTAGGGTGAAACCTAATAAGGGGATCCGTAGATCGAGTTAATGCAACACTAGGGCGTTAATTAGAAAGAGATTTCAATTAATCAACCTAGGGTTAGCTGTTATTAGTCTCGAGAGAGATAATAATATAACATAGGGATTTCTACGGATCAAGTCAAATGAATAAATCATCTGATTCAGAGTCAAATGACAAGTGAAGTCTAGGTGGATTTTTCCTTGGGTATTGTCTTAATCAATCGAGTTTTCCCAAAAGCTTTTTCCCAATTTCTCTCTGTGCACTCTTAGTTTAGTTAATTAGTTTAGATAAACAAATCCCTTAATTTTTAGGCTAGATAATAAAAAGAAAGTAATTACTAGTACTCTTGGTTCCTTTGGGTTCGACAATCCGATCTTGCTAAAGCTATACTACTGTTCGATAGGTACACTTGTCTTCATCGTGATAATAGTTAGTTTCAAGAACGATTAATTATAAATTTTTAAAACCTGTCGCGAATATCACGTATCAAGTTTTTAGTGCTGTTTCCGGGGAACTAAGATATTAGGAACACTCGATTTTTATTACTTTAGCCATTTTACTTTATTTGCAACTTAAATTTTTATTATCTTTTTTAATTTTTCTTTTATTTGCTCCTGGTAGGTTTTTATAGTGTATGACTAGAAGAAACCCTTCGGGACCATTACTGTTTGATAGTGAGATCTATCGCACAGTTCATAGAAACTGAAGAGAAATAAGGCAAAGCTTAAGATACATAGAGGAAGAGTAAGAGGACGATATTCACACCAAAACCGAGGAGATGGCTGAAAACCAGGAAAATTTGCTACCTTCTACGATGCTGTTAATCAGAATCTTACTCCATGTACAATGTATGATTATGCTAAACCTTCTTTAACAAGAACTGAATCGAGCATAGTTAGGCCTACTGTTGCTGCAAATAATTTTGAACTAAAACCTAACACAAATGATCCAACAGTTTGTTCAGTTTGATGGTTTGCAGGACGAGGACCCAAACACTCATTTGGCAAATTTGTTAGAGTTCTGCGACACTTTTAAAATCAATGGCGCTTCTGATGATGCCATTCGCCTTCAGTTATTCCCTTTTTCATTGAGAAACAAAGCTAAACAGTGGTTGAACTCGTTACCACGAGGGTCAATCGCTACTTGGGAACAAATGACCAAAAAAATTTTATTAAAATATTTTTTACCGTCTAAAATAGCCAAATTACGTAATGATATCTCTTATTTTGTGCAGATGGATTTAGAAACACTCTGTGATGCATGGGAGAGATACAAGGACCTTTTAAGAAGATGCCCTCACCATTGGTTACCATTCTAGCTACAGGTTCAAACGTTTAACAATGGCCTGAATCCTTCGACTAGATAGATGATTGATGCAACTGCTGAAGGAACTATCAATAATAAGACAACTGAGGATGCTTATGAATTTATAGAAGAGATGTCACTGAATAATTATCAGTGGCAAGTCATGAGAACAAAAGCCAGCATTTTTAATGTCGATTCGATCACCATGCTCTCTAATCAGGTAGAACTTTTGAATAGAAAAATTGACGGTTTTCTTGGTTCTTCACAGGTTCACCCAGTAATGCAGTGCGATGCAAGTGGAGGTGGATCCAGCAATTTAGAGTACCCACCCTATGGCCACAACATAGAGAACGAGCAGTTAAATGACATGGGTAATAATCCTCAATCTCAAAATAATCCTTATAGTAACACTTACAATGCAGGTTGGAGAAACCACCTAAATTTTTCATGGGGAGGCCAAGGAAATCAGAGACCACCACGACCTCCAAGCTTCCGACAACCACCCTACCAACAAGAGAAAAAACTGAACCTTGAGGAGATGCTAACAAAATTCATCTCGGTGTCAGAAACTCATTTTTAGAATACTGAGACAGCACTTAAGAATCAACAAGCGTCGATCCAAGGCTAAATTGATATTTGAATGACCACAAGGTGGCCTGTCGAGTAACATTGAATCTAACCTAAGGGAGCAGCTCAATGCAATTACTGTTCAAGATGAGGAAGGGTTAGTTGCACCTGAACCAGAACTGAGGCAAGAAACTGTGGTAAGTAAAGGTAAAGGTGAGGTGGACCACAATGACCAAAAACAGGCAAGTAAAGAATACAAACCATGTGTACCATACACAAATGCGACAAGGAAAGACCATTCAGACAAACAATTCAGAGAATTCCTTAAACTTTTAAAGAAATTACATAATAATTTACCGTTCATTGAAGCTCTTTCGCAGATGCCAAATGCAGTCAAATTCTAAAGGAGCTTTTAACAAGTAAACGGAAGTTGGATGAGGCATCGTATGTAGAACTAAATGCGGTTTGCTCAGCCATACTATAGAATAAGCTGGCCAATAAATTAGAAGATCTAGGGAGTTTTACGATTCCTTGTTTAATTGGTAGCTTAGATGTTAATAATGCTTTGGCTGATTTAGGGGCTAGTATCAATGTCATGTCTTATAAAATGTTTAAACAACTAGGTCTTGGGAAACCCAAACAAACTAGGATGAGTATTCAATTAGCCGATAAAACAATCAGATTTCCTAGGGGTATCATTGAAGATGTACTCATTAAAATTGACAAATTTATATTCCCAGTTGATTTCGTTGTTCTAGACATAGGAGGCCCTTTTTAACAACTGCTAGAACAATAATAAGTAGCACTTTGAAAATTGAAAGTGGTTGTATAAATCATACTATTAAAAATGATCATGTGGTGAAACCTACTTTGCAGGAAATAGGTTCAGAGAACACACCTGAGCCATGTTTATAGTAATGAAAAAGGACCTATCTATGAAGAACGAAGGCTACAAATCAATGAACTAGATGAATGGCAGACACATAAACCGAGGACACACGATAAATCAAAACTGCGCCATGACGAGCTCAATATCTCACTAAATCAACTTAAGGTTGGAGACAAAGTACTATTAGATGTAGCAGACCCTCGTATTGCCACTTCTAAACCTAGCGGAGCAATCCCTCTTACGGTATTTAGTATTTTACCATATACTATAGTCGAGGTAATTCATCCCAAATTTGGCACTTTTAAGGTAAACAGTACTCATCTTAAAGTTTATGTTGATAAAATTGATAGCAGGGATAAGGTGTGTAAACTCCTCGCACCACCATGACCATGCAACAGAAAGGTAAGTCGAGCTTAGACTATAAATAAGCACTTCTCGGGAGGAAACCCAAGCACTAACGATGTTAACTTCTTTAAAATTTTAGTTTTTGATATCTAATCACTAACAGAGTCGTTGAAACACAGGTTTTCTAATCCACACGGTCGGGCACGCGGGCGTGCCTTAGGTCATGATCACACCACGGGAGGAGACACAGCCGTGCAACATGGCCGTGTGAAAATAGGGAAAATATTTTCCTTAACACGGGATGCGATAAGTTGCCACGGCTGTGCGACGTGGCCGTGGCGGAGTCTGTCAAACCAACACGGGTGTGCGACACACTCGTGTCTATAAACCATGGTTGAAACTGAGAATTTAGCACGGGCGTGTCACACGCCCTTGCCCATCAATCGTGCTCAAGATTGATAAAATACCACGGGCATAGAAATCCATACACGGGCGTGAGAGAAGTGAACAAAGTAGAACACGGTCGTGCGACACGGCAGTGTGCACCACACGCCCAAGGAACACGGGCATAGGCCAAATGCCAAATGTGCCCAAATTTAAAAATCACGAAACACACGACACGCCTGTGTGCCCCAAAATCTATATATACCCCTCACTATTCATAACTCCTTCCCCAAAATCCCTAACCCTAGCTACTGTAACTTCACACACCCCACCTGCCACGCCCGTGTGCCGACCATAGCACCACTTTCGGTGACCTAAAGCTCCTCCCACTTGCGTTTGTTCATTTTTTCCCTCTATTCTCTTCATTATTTTACTTATTTCATTATATTTTGTTTTATTTTGAGTAAATAATCATGGTTGTAATAATAGAATACTTATGCTCTTTGTTAAGAAATTTTTCATCTTAGTCAATACATTTTGCTACATTCATCCATTTTTCTTGTTTCCATAGATTTCATGCTTACCCACACCATATTTTAAACTCATAAAACCCACATGCATTCATTCACTAGATATTTCTGTTAGCATTACTCTCGTAGTCCTATTCATAATAATGACTTGATATATCTGGTTTGGTTGCTTTAGTATATTTTTCATCTAGTACGTGAGCCCCATGAAATATTCTTATTTAGTTTTAACACGCGTACATTCTTGGGGAATATCTAACTTTGGCTTTTCATTGTAGGTATACAATGTCAACCTCACATGGTAAGAAGACCGCTGTCCCTGCCTCAAAGAAGAGGAAAGGAGCAGTGTCATCCTCGGGTCCTAATTTGGAGATTAGGCACCTGTTCCTCCAGTTTTCCTTGGGACCCTAGGAGGAACTATTTCAGATATTACGGGCCCGACCCCTAGGTGTGGGCCACTCTATTGACTGGGTTGCACTTGAACAAATTCAAATGGCTGACGCGGTCCAAGCCCTCCTGATGACTGACCCGTGGGGGCTCTTCTTTGAGATCATCGAGCCGACATACCTTAAGCTCACAATGAAACTCTGTTCGACCTTCCATCTTCAGGTCGTCATGAAAAACTTTGACGATCGTGGAATAGTTCCGCCTTAGTGGTCTAGGGTGCCAGTTGAGCGTACCGGAGTTTGGAATTACACTAGGGCTGTACACGGAGGAGTTCATGGATGACAATGAACTCGACACCTTCCATCGCCACATCCACTACTCTCCCTCAAAGTGCTGGAAGGACCCCGTCCTGCCTCATCCACCTATGATCCTAGCCGCTCTAAGGCATCAGCCCTCGCCCCATCCCTGCGATCTTACACACCATCTTGGCCCACACTCTGATAGGATAGCGAGAGAGCACCTGCGTCGTCAACACTCACGATGCCTATTTCTTATGGAGCATGGCGAACGGGCACATCTTCGACCTTGCCCATTTCATTGCCCTCGCCATCCGCCATCAGACAGAGCGGCATAGGAGAGGAGTCATCTCTATCAAGCCCTATGTGACTCGATTGCCTCGGCACTTCGGGCTCCTCAACATAGCGGCACAATTATCCTCGCTCACTCTCATCGGCCAGATGTCCCCACAGGGTATCTCGAGCATGCTACGCATGAGGATGATTAAGAAACGACGTAAAACCTACCCTCCTCAGTACCGCCTCGTCCAGTCCATCGAGGAAGAGGACCTAGAGGACGTTACTGATAATGTCCCTCTATGTCATGAGGACCCACCGTCTCAGCCACTACCCATCCATTGTCTAGTTCATGTGGTGGCTTCATACCCTGACATCTTTGAGCGCATTACTTGATTTGAGCAGCAATGTTTTTAGCGCTTTGATCACATTGATGCTACTCTTCATCAGATTTGATCACATCTCATCACCACCACCACCCCGCGAACCATCCGGTGATGACGATTTATAAAGAGCTCTAAAGCTCATAATCACTTAGGAACTAAAAAATCCACTAGAAAAGGTTCTCCACGACTTCCATGTCCTGCTCGACCACGGCCATAGCTACTACCAGATATAATATTCTTTTAGCGCCGGACTTAGGGACTAATGAACCTCTACCACCACCGGAGTATCCTCCTCCACTCTCATCATTTCCCTGGCCGATTATTCTCTATAACTCCAATTCAAGGAGTTCATTCATCATTTAGGAAGTTTCACTTCTTTCCCTATCTTATGATTATATATCTATATTTTTCAATATATCTATCTTTGTACATTGAGGGCAATGTACATCTTAAGTGTGGAGGGGTCTTTTATATCATCGTCAGAAATCCCTAAATTGTGTCTTATTCTCACGTGAATCACTCATATCACTATTAGAATGAATTTTAATTAATATATGATTTTTATTGATATGTCTTGAATTAAAACATAGGCATTTATGCATTGATTGTTTAAACTTTAAGACATTAGGAAATCAAGCATGATAAGTTGATTTTTGAGAATTAAAAACTTTTAGGTTGTTTCCCTAAGTTTAGGTATTATCTTGAGTTTAAATTCACAAGTTTAAACATCAAAAAGACATAATTTCTGTGAGATCTTGAGCCTTTATAGCATGTTTTATTTCTTCCATGCTCACTTTTATTATGAGTGTGTCATTATTGATTTGTTATTTTAGAACTTTCTTGATTATGCATGTCAAGACCACACCATTTGATTTAATATGTTGAGATGATAAAGGAACTTAGGTTTAACCCAGTCACTCCACAAAAGCCTACCTTCATAATTAACCCTTAGTGAACCCCTTTGAGCCTAACAAGCCATTAATTAATTTAACCCCAATATTAACCCATAACCTATTATTGTTGAAATATGCTAATTTGATCCCTATTTTTGTCGATATTTGATTTGAATTAATTGCTTTGCTATGTTTTATTCTTCGTTGCAATAATTAAGTTTTATGTTATTTGACTTGTTCTTAAAAAAAACAATACTTACATACATATTAGTAGTAATTCGTCATTTTTTTAGCTTGAGTGTTAATTCCATATTCTGAGAAGAAGCTCACTTGTATTCAACTGATAATTAATTATTTTTCTAGTTAGGTGATTTTTTTTCAATTCAATCTCGATTCTAACCTTTTCTTTTAGCTTGTGACTACACCCCCTAACCAAAGCCATGTTACAACCCTCTAAAGACCTTTTTGATTGATGTATCATCTCAATATATAGTGGTGGAGATTTTATTTTCATGCAAACCTATGGTAACAACTTTTCATATTGACTAATGAGTGCTTTATTTGATGTCCTTAAACACCTCAAGTGATTTGAGTGAACCTTTAGTGAGGATGTTAAACTCTGTGATATTTTGATCAAAGGTGATTACCTAGATGAGGGGGGACACCTATGTTTTCATGATAAAATGCTCAACTTGGAATGTTTGAAACTTTGATGTACTTTTAGTTGAATTTGCAATGTATGATTACTTATGATTTATTTTGAGATATTATTGATAGAGATTGTAGATTGAGAGGAATTTATTTTGATTGCGAGTTGAGGATTTTGCTTAAGGACAAGTAAACGCTTAAGTGTGGGGGTATTTGATAAACCGTAATTTATACTATTTTTATCCTATGCTTAGCACATTTATGGATGATTTCTCCTTAGATTTGGTGAATTTGAAGATCCTAATTCTTTAATTTCATGTTTTATACTTAGGTGATCATATGAGAGTAAAAGGAGCGAGAAATGGGCCAAAAAAGGAGAAAATGGACCATATGAGAAATCAACACGGCCTGGACTTCCTCACACGAGTAAGCCATACGGCCGTATCGATTTGGCAGGATCGAAGCATGACTTACACGGGTAGAATACACGCCCGTCCCTATTTAATAGCCTTGTCCTCGGGTTAGAGCAATCGCACACGGGCGTGTCACACGGGCTTGTACCTGTCAAGCCCAAGTATAGTCCTATTCGGAAAAGGCCACTTTTGAGGGCTCTTAGGCATTCAGAAGCCTATTTAAACACCTGAGGAGGCACTTAGAACACACACATGGAGTAGGAGGCAAGGAATTACTCAAGGGAAGCCAATTGATCCATTTCAGTCGCCGGATTCATCGTCAGACTGAAGATCTCCCTTCAATTTCCATTCAGGGGTTTTGAGTTTTCTTTATGTTTTGAATTATTATTCTTCTGAGATGTTTTCTTTTATAATTATGAACTAAACCCCCTAAATACCTAAGGGGAGTTAAACCTAAGACAGATCTTGTTATTATTATTTGAATTGCATGATAAATATTTGACTTGTTCTTAATTATGTGTTCTTAATTCTTGTCTTAATATTCCAGGATATTGGTTCAAGTTAATGCACTTATTCAGAGCAGCAAAAGCCCCTGTCTTAGAGTAAATTTGTCATAATTAAGCGGAG
Source organism: Gossypium hirsutum (assembly GCF_007990345.1). NCBI lineage: Eukaryota > Viridiplantae > Streptophyta > Magnoliopsida > Malvales > Malvaceae > Gossypium > Gossypium hirsutum. The sequence continues at coordinate 12,530,110 of NC_053429.1, forward strand.
TTGATTGCACGTCTAGAGATAGGGTGACAAGATTTTACCGTATTAGGGTGAAACCTAATAAGGGGATCCATAGATCGAGTTAATGCAACACTAGGGCATTAATTAGAAAGAGATTTCAATTAATCAACCTAGGGTTAGACGTTGTTAGTCTCGAGAGAAATAATAATATAACTTAGGGATTTCTACGGATCAAGTCAAATGAATAAATCATCTGATTCAGAGTCAAATGACAAGTGAAGTCTAGGTAGATTTTTCCTTGGGTATTGTCTTAATCAATCCAAAAGCTTTTTCCCAATTTCTCTTTGTGCACTCTTAGTTTAGTTAATTAGTTTAGACAAACAAATCCCTTAAATTTTAGGCTAGATAATAAAAAAAAGTAATTACTAGTACTCTTAGTTCATTTGGGTTCAACAATCCGGTCTTGCTAAAGCTATACTACTGTTCGATAGGTACACTTGCCTTCATCGTGATAATAGTTAGTTTCAAGAACGATTAATTATAAATTTTTAAAACCTGTCGTGAATATCACGTACCAGCAAGATTGTCCAGAGTTGATAGAAAAAGAGGAGGTTCAGAACACGAGGCCAAATAACACTATAGCTAGAGGTAGACCACCTAGAAATACGAGAAATGTGAATGGTGGTAGAGGTGTGACATGAGATACTGTTGCGAGATTTGATGCTAGAGCACCTTCCTGAGCCTATGCTATTAGCACTCGTGAGGAAGCGTCATCACCAGATGTTATAATTGGTACTTTTATTCTCTATGATACTAAAGTTATTGCATTGATAGATCCAGGATCAACTCATTCGTATATATGTGTGAACTTAGTATCCAGTAAGACTTTTCCTATAGAGTCTACTGAATTTTTAATTAGAGTATCGAACCCCTTAGGCAGGTGTGTATTGGTTGATAAAGTGTGCAAGAATTTTTCGTTGATGATTCGGGATAATTACTTTTCCACTGATTTGATGTTGTTGTCATTCGAAGAGTTTGACATAATCCTAGGTATGGATTGGCTAACGTTGCATGATGCTGTTGTGAATTGCAAAAGGAAGATGATTGATTTGAGATGTCAAAATAATGAGATTATCCGAATTGAGTCAAATGATTTTAATGGTTTGCCAGCCATGATTTCATCGATGCTAGCTCAGAAATATATAAGAAAGGGTTGGAGAAGCTTATTTTGCTTATGTGCTTGATATGAAAATGACTAAAGAGAAGATTGAATCAGTGTCAGTAGTGTGTGAGTGTCCAGATGTGTTTTCTGAAGAGTTACCGAGATTACCATCGATCCGAGAGGTTGAATTTGGCATTGAGTTAATGTTGGGTACGACGCCGATATCAATAGATCTGTACAGAATGGCTCCAACAGAGTTAAAAGAATTAAAAGTTCAGTTACGAGAATTAACCGATAGAGGATTTGTATGACCGAGTTTCTTGCCGTCGGGTGCTCCTGTGTTGTTTTTGAAAAAGAAAGACGGAGCATGATATTGTGCATCAATTATTGACAACTCAATAAAGTGGCGATCAAGAACAAATATCCACTACCGCGAATTGATGTTTTGTTTGTGTAACACCCTAGACCCAGCCCAAAAGTTAGGCCCAAATCTGGTGTGTCACATTGAAGTGTTTTTCGGAAACCATGTTTTCATTAGAAACCCTTCTTATTTAAAATGTAGTACATTGAAACTTATTAATTTTATTACCAAAATTCCTTTTTGGGTTGCGGAAGCTACTTTTAAAAGTAACTGATTTACGAAAACATGATGTTTAAAAGTTAAGTTGCGGAAACGTAGTGTTTTGAAAATAGTTGTTGTTTTGGAAAACCATGTTCTACTTCTAACAATTATAAAACATAGTAGATAAAATCCCAAAGTTTAAAATAAAAACCAGAATTAAGAGAGGCCTTATTACAACTCAAATAAAAAATGCGTAATAGTAAATAAACAAATCTGAAAACATAAGTAGTGTGTGGCCATCTTCGAGTCCCTCACAACACCAATCCACCTATCACTGGGGAATACCTGTACAATGAATAACGGGGTGAGTTTACAAAAACTCAGTGTGTATTCCCCCAGCATCCAAACAGTCAGTCAAAAATAGTGTTTAGAACCAATCTGGGCTTGAGCCCTATTCAGTAACCAGACAGTCCAATTCAGAAAATATGTGGGCCTAAAGCCCGATTCACTAACATTTGGGTCCCAATCCATCACAGTATTAATTGGGCCTAGCCCAACTCAGAATCAATATCAGTTGGGCCTAGCCCATATCAGAACCAGTATCAGTTGGGCCTAGCCCATTTCAATATCAAACCCATATGAATAATGCATGATAACCCATCCAGCCTTGCACTTGCCTCCGTCCAACCATGCACTACCTGTGGAGAATAAATCACCCACGCCATCCCTACACTTACAGTGTTAGCACCAGTTGCGGTACAAACTAGAATCGCAGCAAAGCTGCTAATATTAAAATATGTGGCACGGCCACCAATACGGCTTCTTCCTCTATAACAATATCCCAATCCCAAGAAGTATTCATGTATGCAGAATGTCATGCCCAAAATCAGTCATACAAATCACAGACAAATCAGTCATTTACCCTTGAGGGGCAACACAGTCATTTTACCCTTTAAGGGTATTTTGGTCATTTTACTAATTTTGGGGGTCCCAGTACAGATTAGTACCTCATAGGTGGTCTGTCTTCGCCTCGAGCGACTCAAGTAAGCTAGATGGTCAAAACAGTGTAAATGGGCCCAAGGCCATTACTCGACACAAGGCCCATTACTCGGCCCAAGGCCCATTACTCGGTCCAAGTAGACCCACACACTCGTGTGGCCCATTTAGCCTAATTTCAGCCACGGCTATACGAGCACCATAGCCCAGTTCATTATTTGACACTTACCACAGATTATATCCGTGTGGGGCCCACGAGCCCATTGCGCCCACAAGGACTATTTCGTCCCATCGAGGCCCAGAACAGCCCAAGTGCACGAGAACGCTCGTGGTGGCCTCTGATCTATTGGCTCGGTTTACAACATGAGTGATCACAAGCTCGTGAGGCCTTAAATACCGAAGTTTCAGCTTTTTTGCTTTTGCCGATTAATGGTTGAGGCAGTGCGATTACACACCTTAAACAAAGTTGCGCAAATAGCCCTCGAGTCCAAAGCCTACACTCCACCAAAAATACTCCATTAGTCAAAGCAATAGGATTAACATCCCCTTTCTACTCTTATCAAAATTACTACACCAACACTTGCCTTACTAGCAAGAGTGAGATTAACCCTGAATGAACTATTGACAAAGGTGGAATACCACTCCTTGACTGAACTGCATACAACCGAACTCCATTAACCTATATCGATATCGATCACATATAGATTGAACTAATATAATCACTTACTGAAAACATGAAACTGGTTGTGGAAATAAAGCAATCGTCCCTATTCCCGAAGTGAGAATCCAAAAGATAGAGGCAAGGTTTAGTACCCACATGCTCTTAGCCATAAACGAAAATAAGAAGGTATAAGAGAGATTACTACACCTCAAAAAGAAAAGAACAGAGAGGAAGACAAGCACCTACCAATTGCCCAATAATCAGTTGCAAAAGCCGAAAGCAGAGGTAGAGAAAAAGAGTTATGCCGCCACTGTCATAGTACCAAAGGTGAAAAGGTTAAAAGAGGAGAGAAGAGGAAATGAGTATTAGGTAAAGGATCAAAAGAAGGGAAGGATGATAAGAGAAATGGTTAACAAAAGAAAAGAGGTGCAGAAAGAAAAGAGAGACAAGTTATTCGGTCACCAACAAACTAGAAGAGAGGGAAAATGGAAAAGTCAGCCAAAGATGAAACCAATAGTTAAAACCCGAAAGTGAAAAAGTGACAGAACTAACTAATAAAAGATGAATAAGCAAATTGACAAAACCCAAAAGAAAACCCCTCCCCAGCACTATTCGGCCACAAGAAAAATAATAGCTCTTGAGCACCCTTAGCCGAAATTTCACACCCTAACTTCTGTATTCGACTATAACACTCCCAATTTCAATTTCCTTGATTTTTTCCACAAATCCCTCCTTAATTTACTCCAGCTCCCCCCAATTCAAATTCAATTCAACAACCATGACTAGTTCAAACTTCACCCTTTTACCAAGTCCACAACAACCTTCCGGAGTTTCAATCCAATTCAATCACTTACCATCCCCATGTAGCAAAATAATTGCGTTTTGCTTGTGAGAGGATTCGAACGCTTGTCCTTATCACATGCTCATAAGCCACTTCCCCCCTACCACACACTCTCTTGTGTCACAAAATATCCTCAATTAATTATAAGTTCTATAGGCCAAAGTCCAGATTCCTTTAAAAGAAAAACCAAAATAAATTGCAAGAGCCAAGACTTGAACCCACGCCACAGCCATTAGACCACATGCTTCCTTGTGTCATTACTTAACACAATAATTTAAAAGGCCTTTATCCCATCATCCAGGGTTTTATTCACTTAAAATTTTTTTTTTGCTAAAGCCTAGGTTTGAACCCAAGATTTCTCCAACACTTCTCAAGGCCATTAACCACCAAAGTAGACATTTAATTGTGTCATTTCCTTGCACAATTAAATACTTATATACAACCTCCTCACGGGCTCATACTCAAGGCCCAAATTCGGGGCGTTACAGTTTGATCAGCTGAAAGGGGCTATAGTGTTTTCAAAGAGAGATTTGAGATCAGGTTACTATCAGTTGAGAGTTAAAGACTTTGATGTGTCAAAAACTGCTTTTCGAACGAGGTACGGGCATTATGAATTTTTAGTTATGCCTTTCGAACCGACGAATGTACTTGCTGTCTTTATGGATTTAATGAATCAAATTTTTAGATCGTATCTAGATCGATTTGTTGTTGTGTTCATAGATGATATCTTAATCTATTCGAGAAATAAAACTGAGCATGCCGAGCATTTGAGAATTGTATTGCAGAATCTAAGAGATAAGCAATTATATGGAAAGTTCAGTAATTGTGAATTTTGGTTGAGTGAAGTTGGTTTTCTAGGGCATATTGTGTCAGCATCAGGTATTCGAGTCAATCCGAGCAAGATTTCTGTAATAATGGATTGAAAGCCTCTGAGAAATGTATCTGAAGTGTAACAACCCGATTTAAACCCTATTTAGAACAGTGGTTTTGGGACCACGAATCTGAGTCAGAAAAATATTTAAAAATTATTTTTAGTGTTTATTATGTGTGAATTTATATGTGTGAAATTTTCGTGATTTAATTTTGTCGTTTGAATGCCGATTTAGTAAAAAGGGTTTAATCGCGTAAAATGAAAATTTGATGGTTTAATTTGTAAGGATTGAATTGTTGTTGTCTTTAAAAATGGAGGAATTTATAATGCAATATGACCATGTTAGTTTAAGGTGGACGATTATAGCCATTAAATATAATGGTTTTAAATTTTATTATATGTAATATGTGTAATAATATATATTATAATAAAACCAAAGCATAAAATAAAGCCATTATGCTTCATCTTTGCTGAATTCATCAAAGAAAAGAAAGAAAAAAAATTAGCTTAAGGTTTCGGCTATGGTTTGCTAGATTAAGGTATGATTTTTGACTCCATTTTTGATAATTTTTACGCTTTTGAGATCGTTGCTATGTTATCTATCAAGCTCATGTCTCAATTTTTGAATTTGATGATGATTTTTTATCTTGCCATTGTTGAAAGTTTGTGATTTTTGTTGTTTAAAGCTAGAAAATAAAAGATATGTAATAGATTAACATGTTTTGTATTTGAATTTTTGATGATTTTCAGTAATTAGTAAAAATAATAAATTGAGGGACTAAAATTTGAAATAAATGAAATGTATAGACTTGTATGAACACAAGGAACATTCGGCCTAAGCATGGTATGTGCAAATTTGGCATGTTCTGTGTTTTGTATAATTTGGAGTAAATTGTAAAAGTGTGAAATGTCAACGGTAAAACGATAATTTTCCTATTTATGTGTTTTTGGAATAAAATGAGTGAAAATATGTTTTAATGAGTTTAATTTGAATATGTTTAGATCAAGAACAAAAGAAATTGGATTTGGATCGGGTGAAAAACCAAAGTTGTCGAATATCCGTCCCGTCTCGATTACCATTGTTCGAGTTAAGTTTATAAGCAAATAGATGTTGTTAAATTTTAATATAGGTGATTTATAAATAATTGCAATAATTAGTAATAAATTACTAATCGGCATTGAGTAAGGAAAAAATAATTTATGTTTGATGATAAAGTAATGAATAAGTTTTGGTATTCGAAGTGATGACATGAACTATACATGTTAAAGTGTTGATTATATGTATATCAATTGCAAATCTATATTCGGCTAAATGATAAATGTATGTGATATTAATGTGTGAATCATGAGTATATATATATTCGACTATATGATGGTATTGTGACCTTGTAAGTAAATGATAATTTGGTTAATGAACATATATGTATTTTGGCCAAATTAAAGTTGATACATGGATATATATATGTGACATCGATATGTGATTACGAGTAAGACCACGTCTGGGATGTTGGCATCGATATGTGATTACAAGTAAGACTACGTCTGGGATGTTGGCATCAATATGTGATTATGAGTAAGACCACATCTGGGACGTTGGCATCGATATGTAATTATGAATAAGACCACGTCTGGGACGTTGGAATCCATATGTGATTACGTGTAAGACCACGTCTGGGACGTTGGCATCGATATGTGATTACGTGTAAGACCACGTCTGGGATGTTGGGATCGATATGTGGTTACGTGTAAGACACTGTCTGGGACAATGGCATCGATATAAGATAGCATGTAAGACCACGTTTGGGATGTTGGCATTGTACGATATATGCGATCATCCGAGTATCCTATTCAATTTTGAATGGTTCAAAGGGAAATGATAAGTTGTGATTGAAGGTGTATAACAGACTAAAGTGATCAGGTTTGTAATAGCTTATTACCTATTCGAAATAAGGTAAGTTAGTTATTTGATATGCGATGCAATTTATTACATGATGCTTATGTAAATGTAAGTATACTTGTGAAGTATATTCGACTACATGATAAGTATGAGATATTAAAGTTTGATTCAAGAATATATGTTTACGAGTGTGTATATATTTGATTATAGAATGGTACCATGGTTTTGAAATTGAATGTTACCTTGATAATAGATATAGTACATTCAGCCAAAGGTTATGTATAATGATGTTATATTTGTGACCTATGTGCAAACATTTATAAATGATTATGTACGGCCTTAAGGATATAAAATAAGAATATTTATGAAATGATCCATGAATATATGTATATGAGATTATGTATATTCGATTAAATAATGACATTATGCTTTGAGTTTGGATGATATTTTGATATTGGATGCATGTATATTTGGAAAAATAAAAGTATATGTATTATATGAAACGTATGTTTGAAATTAAATGTGATTATGATAGTATGAATTGGTTTGGATATTGAATTAATATTGTTATTGAGTCATTAATTTGCTTATGGCTTACTATGCTTTTAAAGCTTACTCTGTATGTTTTTACTATGTTTATAGAGTTTCAGAGAATTGCTCGGGTTGGGAGTCATAGGAGACCTCATCACACTATTCAGTTTTCGCTTCGGTAAATAAATGCTTTTAGATTGGGTTATGTGGCATGTATAGGCTTGTTTTGATATATTTGGTTTTGATATTTGTATATATATAGCCATGCGAAAATGGCTTGTTAATGAGGTTAATGTTTGTGTATATTCAAGCATGCTATAAGTTTATTTTGGGAAGTATGTTTCATAGTATGCATGTATGGTGTTTTGGTTACAAGTTTTAGTTGAGTAATGATTCGGTTGATGGATATGTTTTTGCTATAATACATATGTGTTCATGAAACTTAAGTCCAAGTATATTTGATTGGGGTGTTTTGGTTATATGCATTGATTTGGTAGTCACGAATGACTTATATTAGCTCACTTTAGTAAGCTTGATATTTGGTTTATCAAATTGTGATGTTTGGGTTTATGATTTGACAATGGAAAATGGTAAGTATGGTTTCATTCTGTAACACCCTAAACCCGGCCTAGACGTTAGAGTCGTATCTGTGGTGTCACATTGGAGTGAGTTTTGAAAATCGCAGGGTTAATAGAGAAGCTCGTTTGAGTTAAAACATTGTTTGTGAGTCTTTGGAAAAGCTAACTTGTGTAATCCATTTGCCAAATTACAAGTTCTTCTGGTAAAACATGTTTCGTACTAGGTTGTTATTATACTTTAAAACATTATCGTTGCAGAAGCTTTTAAATCAGGTTACGTAGCACAAGAGTTGAAAATCTTTTACTTTTTGAAAACCCGTATCCTATGGATAACATATATAAATCAATTTAATAAAATCCCCAAATAAAAATAAAAACTTAAAATGGCCTTATTACATAAAATACCCCAAATAAATCTATTTTTACTAAAGTCAAAGTGAAATTATAGACAGTGATGTAGCCGACCCCGAGTCCCTCGCAGCACTGACCCGCCTAAGGATTACCTACACAATTGAGCAGAGAAGGTGAGTTATAGAACTCAGTGTGTAATCTCTATTTAATAATCAATCAAACATACAACTGGCATAAGCCCATATCAGTGGCAATATCAGTGTGGGAGTTAAAACACAAATTCCGTGAAAAATTCGTTTTACATAGAGTCTTCTTTAGGTTCTTAACAAAAGTTTAGGATGTTTGGTTCAATGTGAAAGCTCATGTTGTTTTAGCAATATATTAATTATAATAATTGGTTATTAAACTTTAATACAGTATTTGTTGCAGAAGCTTTCAAAATGTGTTGCGTAAACGTGGTGTTTTCTGAAAAACATTTGTTTATATTTTATTGAAAATCTGAGTCCTATTACTAACAAGTAAAATAGAGTAAATAAATCCCCAAGTTAAAATAAAAATTTAAGAGGCCTTATTACATAATGAAAACCCAAAAATAAAATCTTAATTATAATATATAATAAAATAACTATGTCGAGTGGCCACCACTGAGTCCTTTGACGCCTCGATCTGCCTAAGCTTGAGGATTTCCTGCACAGATAATAGATGGGTAAGTTTGCGAAAACTCAGTGGGTGAAATCCCATAATAGCAAACAGTCAGAGTAAACGCAACTTTCAGTTTCAGTTAGAGGTCTTAGCCACTCTTTCAGTAGCAATAGAAGTCTAGGCCTGAGCCCATTTCAGTAACAGTGGCAATCTGGGCCTTAGCCCATTTCAGTACAATATGCAAACAAAGAGTCCTATCCAATCCATCCGCTACACACCATCTCCGTACCAACTTTACACACCATGTGGGGACAAAATCGACCTACCCAACCCTACACACCAAGTTGTACTGGTTGCGGCACTAAAACAGTATTTGCACCAGAGCTGCCAGTAATAGGCTTATAGCCTTTCAGTACACTTCCTCCAAAATCATATATGCCACCCCATGCAATACAACACAATATAAATGTACATACAGTAAAAATGGCATGCTCAAACAGTCATACATCACATAAGGGTAAAACAGTCATCTTACCAAAATAAGGGCCCAGGTATACTTACTGGCCCAACAGTAGGTCCACAGTCATCTTGGGCGACCTATGAAACCTTAACATTCAATCAGTGATAATGGGCCTACAGCCTATATTGTGGGCCCATGTGGGCCCACATGTCCATGTAGCCCAAATAGCCCAGAAATGGCCTTGGAAATGTAAACTACACAACTTGACCCAATATTCTCCACACCTTCATGTGGTTTACCTGTGTGGGGCCTACACAGCCTATTTCGGCCCAACATGGGCCAAAGTGGCCTAAACCCGCGAAATCGCTCGTGGTGGCCTCTACAATAGATTGCTCGTGCTAATGCTTTCGGACCACCCACGAGCGAGCGCGCGCTCATGTGGCGTCTATAGACCTATTTTCTGGCTTTTGCAAAATAGTCGTTATTGCAGTACGATTACACACCTGTTCACGAAAACGTGTGAAGAATCCACGAGTTCTCCAACCTACATTTATTCCAACACACAATCAGACTTTAATCAACAAGACTAAACACCCACTTCCTAGCACTTATTGAAAATTATATTGATACTCGCCTTGATTGGTCAAGTGTGGTTTTAGTCCGCTTAAACTATTGTAGAAGGTTGATCACAAACTCTTTGCTGACTATCTGTAAGATAAGCAGATCCATTACACATGAATACTTATACACATAGATTGAATCATGTATACCATCCTATAGAAAATGCAAACCCCAAAGATAAAAGAAAGGAGTATTCAACCACTACTAAGAATCCAAGTCAAAATAGCTCGGTTAGTACCCTGATATCAAATATCGTTACCTTAGATCAAGAGAGGAGGAAGGTTTTGATCTTTTTTGTGGCACTAAAGACTCCTCCACTGCATGAGAAGTACTAAAACCCGAAGGACACCTAACGCAAAGAGAAAGATGAGAATCAATTTTTAGAGAAAAGAAGAGAAAAGTCGAAAGAGCAGAGACTTACCTATCAACATTCGACCAACACCCCAGTGCAAGAAGGGAGGAAATTGAGAAAGAGTAGAGAAGCAAAAAGAAGAGAAGATAAGATATTCTGCCTAAGGCCTACAACCAATTGTAGGAGTGAGAAGGAAGAATCAAAATTGAAAATGTAGCAAGAGTAGTCAGTCAAGAAAAGAGGTCAATTTAGAAAAAAGAAGGAAAAATGAATCAGTTAGCCAGAAGAAAATGATTAAAAAGAGGCACAAAAACACACAACTCATAGGAGAGAAAGACCCAAATGGTCCCAAGCAACATTCAAAAGAATGAAACGAACAAAAAATGAAGAGCACAACTCAAACACACTTTTGACACTAAGGTAAAAGTCTTATGACCGAATTGGTACAAGGGAGTTACCCATATTCGGCACACTACTACCCCATGCCTTGATCCCCTCCTCAAAACTCTCCCCATATCTCTACACAAATCACTCCACCGATTTCTACTCTATCCACATCCCAACTTCCCTCATTGAATCACGCCACACACTCCTATTTCCTTTAAACACACCAACCGCCCAAGCTCCAGAGTTCTAGTGATATACAACCACCAACATGGCACAATAGCAAAAAGACATCCCTTGTGTGCAGTAGGACTCGAACTCAAGTCCCTTAGCATTAGTAACACGCCACTTGCCACTAGTCCAGTAGGCTTTTTCATGACACACAACACTCACATTAATTTAAGAGTCTAGTAGCTGAAGACAAGTGTTTATTCAAGTAGAACCAAAATTTTGAGCAAGCCAAGGCTTGAACTCATTACTTACTAGAAACTCCTAGAGCACTAAACCACTAAGTCAAACATACATCCACACCACAACACACAAAAATAATTTTAATAGAGTTATAACTTCACAAAACTTCTCATCCCTTATCGTAGTTTAGACTTGATCTTAGGCTAACGGTTACCGGCTTCACGAGACCCTTTCAGTCCACACACGGCTAAGCACTATTGGGCAGAGCTTTCTCGATCCAAGCTAACTACTGGAAGATTTGAAAAGAAAGGAAGTCTCACTATACTATAATAAGCAATTTATTTCGTTGGAAATAGAGAAAAAATGAAAACTTTTGAAATATTTCTTTTTCATTAGCTAAAGAATATTTACAAGGGTGAACCTTAGCTATATGCTTAACACAAGCGAGTCGGACTATAGTAAAGAATCTAGGAATTTCTCTATTTTTACCGTTCCCGGCTCTACTCTAATAAAGGAAAGGTCCTCCTATCTATTCTCTATTCCTTGTGTGGGAGGTCCCTTCTAGCTGCCCGTATCCCTGCTTCCAACCTTGAAAAATTTGAGTTAACAGCTAAATCAACAAACGCTACAAACACAATTAGGGTCACACAGCCAAGTCGCACGCCCATGTGCTTAGGCCGTGTGGCGTATTAAATTCCAAAAATTAAGTGTAGACTTCACACAACCTAAGCATACGCCCATGTCCCGAGGTCGTGTTTTTCACACGGCAAAGACATGGTATGTGTTTACTACTGGGCATTCTGTTTTGCCTAATTAGGGTACAGGGGACACACGGCCGGATCATATGCCCATGGGGCAAACTGTATGTCACACATAGCCTAGACACATGCCCGTGTATTTACCTGTGTGGATAAATTCTAGGCTAATTCCCAAGCTATTTGCCACCCTTAAATGTTCACTCACTTATACATTTTTGATGGCATGCAACATAGTATGTTTAATCACTCAAATACTCACAATCATGATTAATCCATGACTTTGTAATGTTAACATATTACATGCTCAAACCATCATGCTTTCATATGACATTCCACACCAATTTCATATTTATTCATCCTTATAAACCTACCTTCAATCTACTCAATTATACCATGAACATAGTCATACCTGTTAGTCCCAATTCATTCATTAAGCATATGTGCCATTTATTACATCCATTACCAACAAGCAACCACATCACAAAGCATGATGGTGGTTAAATGAACGGTGGTTAAATGTATAAATAATGACATGTGAATTTTATAAGAATTAATAGTGGTTAAATGCAAGTGCATTAAGAACAAATGAGTTAGACGTGAATTATGAGACTTGTGTATGTGATTTGCTATGGGTTCTATGGATAAATTGGCTTATATTTATCTTATGTGTTAAGTTTATTTGTATATGGCTTACTAATCTTTAAAAAGATTACTTTGTTTTTCATTGTTTTATAGATCATCGAAGCTAGCTCAAACATGGGGGATCATCGGGAACTATTTTCACACTATCGACTACTTGTTGGTATTTTTGAATCTTTGTATATTTGGTATATGGCATGTATAGGCTAATGTCATCTCGATATGTTTTGAGTTGTGTATTTAGCCATGTGATTTGGCTTGTAAATATTGATGTGAATTTTGCCATTTAATTAGGCTTACGTTATGTATTTGATAAGTTAAATATATGATGTATATACTGGCTTATATGTTGGTTTATTTGATGTGATTATGTGTTAGTTAGTTTGATCAGTTTTTGATTGATGTGCTTATACTTGGAAGCTAGCATATTTTGGTTTAAGTTGAGATTACCATATGGTATATGTTGAATTATAAAATAGGTAATAAGTTGATGGATAAAAACATTTAGTAGTTATGTATGTTTGATGTTTTTGGCATACTGAAAGGGTATGTTTTGGTTATAGAATTAAGTAATTGAAATAGTTGATATTAGATGTTATAATATGTGGTGAATTGGCATGTTTTGGCTATATATATATGTTTAGAAATGATACAATTTTATGTGGTTTAGGTATGCTAGAGGAGGGTGAGAAATGTGACTTAAACCAAGTTTATTTTCACTCTACACGGCTGAGCATACGAGCGTGTGGCTTGACCGTGTGTAACACATGGCCTTAGTACACGGCTGTGTGTCCCCTAGGGTACCCTACGATTTTAAGTCAGTATACCCTACAGTTTTGACACGGCCTAGACACACGGACGTGTCTACTGGTCATGTGTGGCACATGGGCTGGCACATGGGCGTGTGATCGGCCGTGTGACCCAGGTTAGAATGTATGCCCTGTTTTCACACCGCCTATGACACGGGTGTGTCAGGTAGCCGTGTGAGGCACACGGCCTGTTCACACGGGCGTGTGACCCTTATATCTTTAAAAAAATTTTATGTTTCCCAAATTTTGTGAATGTTATCAGTTTAGTCCCGAACCCCTTCTAAGCATGTTTTAAGGTTTTGTATGACCTTACAAGGGACAATGTGATTGATATGAATAAATTTTAATTATGATTGTATTTATGTATGTGAATCGTGTGTGATTTTTGGTAACGCCTCATAACCCTATTCCAGCGACGAATACAGGTTAGGGGTGTTACATTTTATTAGCATTAGAGCTACGGTTTAGTCGATTCTAGAACTAACATAGCATGTAAGAGTCTAACTATACATGCCATATATATAAACTGCAATAGTGTGATGATTCTTGACAATTAAAATCTGTTTATTGTATAGTAATGGATCCCAATCGAGCCGTAGTTGATGATGTGGAAAGTAATGTGTCCTCTCCTGCTCAAGGGGCAGCACTGGTTAATTCTAGGCCTATTACGAGTAGCCACAAGGGAAAGGCTAAGCAAGCCTTCTTCCAGATGATGAATAGTTGTTCACTCAATATATTAGAACTAATTCGGCAGCTCCACAACCTTCACCCCTGTCTAAGGCTGAAGTGTTTCATGCCACTACTGATGATGATGCTAGAAGAGCTGAGTTTTGGCTTGAAAATACAATACGAGTGTTTGATGAAATGTCATGTACTCCTGATGAATGTCTTAAGTGTACTATTTCACTTTTAAGAGATATGGCATATCATTGGTGGAAAACATTGATATTTGTGGTTGCGAAAGAACAGTCACTTGGGAGTTCTTTCAGACTGAGTTTAGAAAGAAGTACATTAGTCAGAGATTTATAGATCAGAAACGCAAAGAGTTTCTTGAGCTGAAATAGGGTCGTATGTCTGTTACAGAATACGAACAAGTGTAGAATTCAAACATTGCGGTAAACTACAACCCTACAATTTTAGATTGAATGATTGGGCTTGTTTTAAATTTGGATCGATGGATCATGTCATTCGTGAATGCCTTGAATTAGCTGAGCAAAACATAGTGCAGAATACGAGACCTAGTAATATGTCAGTTCGAGGTAAACGACCCAGAAACATGGGTAATGTGAGTGGAAGATAGAGGGGAACTAAAGACACAACTATTAGATTTGAGGCTCATGCACCTGCCAGAGCTTATGCTATTTGCGCTCGCGAAAAGTTTTCATCTCCTGGATCGACTCATTCTTATGTATGTGAAACTTTATTATCCGATAAGACTTTACCTATAGAGTCTATTGAATTTCTATTAGAGTATCGAACCCCTTAAGTCAGTGTGTTTAGGTTGATAAAGTATGTAAGAACTATCCATTGACGATTCGAGATTCATGTTTTTCAGCCGACTAGATGTTGTTGCCATTCGACGAGTTTGATATAATTCTGGGTATGGATTGGCTAACGTTACATGATGTAGTTGTAAATTGTAAATGAAAGACTATTGATTTGCAATGCCAGGATGATGAGATTATTTGGATTAAGTCTAATGATCTGAATGATTTACTGGTAGTGATATCTCCGATGTTAGCTCCGAAATATGTGAAAAAGGGTTGTGAAGGTTACTTTGTCTATGTGCTCAATTCTAAAGTGACTAAAAAGAAGATTGAATCAGTACTAGTTGTATGCGAGTATTCGGATGTGTTTCCTAAATAGCTATCGTGTTTACCACCAATTAGAGAAGTTGAATTTGGTATTGAGTTAGTGTCGGGGATGACTCCGATATCAATAGCTCCACACAGAATGGTACCGACTGAATTAAAAGAATTGACAGCTCAGTTACAAGAATTGACAGATAGAGGTTTTGCACAACTGAGTTTTTCTCCCTGTGGTGCACCGGTTTTGTTTGTGAAAAAGAAAGATGGAACTATGAGAATGTGCATTGACTATCAAAAACTCAATAAAGTGACCATAATGAATAAATATCCTCTGCCATGTATAGATGATTTATTCGATCAGTTAAAAGGGGCTACAGTGTTTTCAAAGATTGATTTAGGATCAGGTTACTATCAGTTATGAGTGAAAGACTGATCGCGTGATTCACAACAAGCAATAAATATTTATAATGAAGATCAAACCTAGGCTAACTATTATCACGATGAAAAGGCAAGCGCACCTATCGAACAATAGTATAGTAATGGCAAGACCGGGATATCGTACCTAAGGGAACCAAAAGTACTAGTAATAACTATCTTTTTATTATCTAGCCTAACAATAAAAGGGCTTGCTTATTAAACTAATTATCTAAACTAATTAACTAATTTAATTAAATCAAAGAGAAAATTTGGAAAAAGACTTGAAAAAACGAAATTGATAAAAATGACACCCAAGGAGGAATCCATCTAGATTTCACTTGTTATCTGACTCTGAACCAGACGATTTATTCACTTGACTTGATCCATGAGATTCCCTAACATATGTTATTGTCCCTTTCGAGACTAATAACGTCTAACCCTCAGTTGAATTAATTGAAAATTCTTTCTTAATTAAAACTCCTAGCGAAGCAGTAAATCACTTTATGGACTCCCATATTAGGTTTCATCCTAATCCGGCAAAATTTCATAACCTATTTCTGGGCGTTCGATCAACTCCGCTTAATTATGCCAAATCTACTCTTACGCAGGGTCTATTCCTCCTCTGCATAAGCACATCAAATCATGAATTAATACCCGAAATATTAACTCAAGCATTAAGAACACATAATTAAGAACAAATCAAGTATTTATCATACAGTTCAGATAATAATAACAAGATCCATCATAGGTTTTATCCCCCTTAGGTATCTAAGGGGTTTAGTTCATAATAAAATAAGAGTACATCTCAAAAGTATAAAAATAACAAAGCATGAAGAAAACTCTAAAAACCCCTGAAGGAATTCTGAGGGAGATCTTCAGTCTTGGAGTAGTTTCGGCTTTTGGGATGGATCGTCTGGCTTTCTTCAAGTAATTTCTGGCGTGTGGTTCTGTATTCTAGAAAAGTTCTGGAAGAGGGCCCCCTTTTAGGTCACACTTAGGGTGTTTATATAGGCTTTGGATTAGCTTTCTTCCTCTCTAAGTATCCTTTTCTGTGTAAAATACAACTCTTTGAAAAAGGGACACGCCCGTGTGCCACGACCGTGTGACGTGATTGCCAGGCCATGTTTGCTCCGTTAAATTGTACATGGCCGTGGGCTCAATGGCTAGGCCGTGTGAATCTTGTAAACCTTGGTCGACACCCTTGAAGGCCACGGGCATGTGAGATGCCCGTGTGGCAAGGCTTAGGCCGTGTCATCTTCTAGATTTGGTCCGTTTTGTCCCCTTTTTTTTGCTCGTTTCTGGCTCCTTTTGACTCTTGGTGCTCTCCTGAGTACAAAACATGAAATAACCGGATTAAGGGCACCAAAATCCATAAATCTATTAATAAACATCCATAAATATGATAAGTATTTGGGGTATAAATATGTATAATTTGGCGTTTATCAAATACCCCTACACTTAAGCATTTTCTTGTCCTCAAGCAAAATTCTCATTTACTACTAGAATTCATTCCTTTCAATCGCATAAACATTACTGATAATGTTACAAATTATTCCACAGACAATCATACAGCGAGAATTCAACTATAGGGGCTTTAAAAACCTCAATCAATCTAAATTGAATACTTTGATAACAAAATTATAGGTAATCTCCTTCATTCAAGTAATTAACTTTAGTCCTAAATATACAAGAGATGACATCCTCACTAAAGATTCACTCAAATCACTCAAAGTGTTTAAGGTTTAAGATTAAGCACTCGATTGTCTAACATGAAAAGTTATTACCATAGGCCTGCATGAAAATCAAATCTCCACCAGTTGTAAATGATATGATACACTAATCAAAAGGTCTTTGCATTTTTGTAATGGGGTTTAGGTTACAAGTATGGATACAAGCTGAAGAGACAAGGGTTAGAATGAAGATAATTTCAATATGTTACCCCACTATCAAAAACTTAATTACTGAACCACAAACAAATATCTAGAACTATTTTCCATGAGTTCATGACAACTTTAGCTTGCTGAGAATTACAATAATAATACTGAGTTTTTTTTTATCATACAAATCAAGTCAATACAATATAGAAATCATACTTCATGATTCAGTAATAAAAAAAGGTGAACATAGTGAGGTAACAGTATTAAATTTAATCTCGATAAAAATAAAAAATAAAAGTAAATTAAGTAAGAGGATTTCAACAATAATAGGTTAATGGGTTAATGATGAAGGTTAATCAAAAAAAAGTTAGTAGGCTCAAAGGGGGTTCACTAAGGGTTTAATTATGTGGGAAGGCTTTTTATGGAGTAAATGGGTTAAATCCTAAGTGCCTTTATCATCTCAGTATATCAAATCATACATGTGATCTCGACATGTATAATCAAAGCACGTTCTAGTATAACAGTTCAATGTTGACTGTGACAGTCCTAAATTGACCCTAGTCGGGAAGTGGTTTCGGGACCACAAAACCTAGTTAAAAATTTTGTAAAATATTAATTTCAGTGTTTTTGTTATGTGAATTACCTATTGTGAAAGTTGGGTGGTCTAATTTACTTAATTGGATGCTAAATTATTTAGTTGGGATTTGATAGTATAAAGGAAAATTTTAGAAGTCTTTTTCTTAAAGTGGCCAATTGTTAACATGACTAAAATGTGGGGCTTGCATGTCAATTAGACCCCTTTTATTTTAGTGGACGGCAATGATGAAGGGAAATTTGTATCTTTGTGCTTTTTATATTAGTAAAATAATGATAATTGGTTTTATAATATGAAATGAATATAAATATTATAATGAACACATGGTGATAAAAACAAAGCTATATGTTATTTCTTCTCACCTTTGCCGAGAATAAAGAAAGAAACTAAGGAAAGAAGGCTTTGGATAATCGACCATGGAGGTCTAAAATTCAAGGTAATTTCTTGATTATTTGAGCTTCATCTTGATGAATTGAGTTCCTTGCTTGGTACCCTCCCTGACCCATGTTTCTACTTATTTTATCTTTGAAAGTGATGTCTTGGGAACATTCGGTTATAGGGGGAGTTTTGAATGTGAAAGCTGTACTAGAAATGGAATTTGGAGTGTTTAATGGACTCCATGTTGCTAAAATTTACATGAATAGAAATTTCTAAGCTTAAATTGTAAGAATTTGAGTTGTGTGGTTTAAATTGTCAAAGATGCATTTGGCAATTGATTATAATTTGTTAAACGGTGTAAAGTATTGATAGTTCTAAATGGTACATAGTTAAATGAAGATGGAAGCTTGATAAAATTTTATTTAGAATGAAAGTAGGAGAAATGTGTATTCGACCATGTTGTGATGAGTTGAATTTGAATGGTTGATGCTTTAGTTTATAAATGGTCATTAGATGAGTTTTAAACTTGTTAAAGTTTGATAATTTGGGGGTGTTAAATTAGGGAAAACGTGTAATAAAAATGGGTTGATAATGTTTGTTTGTTAATTGATGTTTGCACCATTGTCGAATGTGCTTAACATTAAGGCATGATTTAGTTAAATGCAAACTAATGGAAGAATGGAATTTAGCTTTGCCGTACATGTGTTAAAATGATGGAATTAGTAGGAAATGGGTATGAGCTTGTCAAATTTTTGAAATTAGGACCTTGTGAACTAAATGATATTCGGCAATGGTACTTTTCACATAAGGAATTCGGTGTTAATTGTATTAAATAAGGTTGAGGTAGTTGCCGAATGTGTTTATAATTAAGTAAGGTTAATAATAGAGCAATGAGTGGCTAGTAGAATCTAGTTAGTCTTCTTGTTATATTCGGCCATGATTTTGTATAATTGGTTTGTAATAGATTAAATTTGTTTATTCAAGCTCAAGAGCTTAGGGAGTCTAATTCGGATAAGAGAAAAAGCTACCTAACCGAATAGTCGATCTGTAATCGTTCGACAACTTCCGAGGTAAGTTCTTAAGTATTTGAGTTTGATTCCTTTGTAAGTT
Organism: Gossypium hirsutum; assembly: GCF_007990345.1. Lineage (NCBI taxonomy): Eukaryota > Viridiplantae > Streptophyta > Magnoliopsida > Malvales > Malvaceae > Gossypium > Gossypium hirsutum. The sequence goes on from NC_053429.1 coordinate 12,549,779, forward strand.
TTAAGTTTTTAAATGGGATGAATATGAATTAAGTATATACGTTAAGGTCAATGACTTTTCTAAATGATGGCATATATGATATTATGTTTTAAATATGTGAATGAGAACTTTACAGAGTAAATTTGTATAAATCTGCTTGGGACAGCAGCAGTAGTATGTTTTGGAAAAATTACCATAAATTGTGGGAATTGAGTTAAAGGCTGAATAGATTATGTAATTAAAGCTTGATGCGTCTAGTTTCGTATAAAAGAAATCGTGTAAGTAAAGTGGTTGCCGATAATGAGATTTTTTAAAGTTGTGTGAGACAGAGTCAGAATGGCTCCGAAATCCCCTGTCCAGTATTTGGAAAATCATTATAAATCGTACAAAAATGATTATAAGATAAGATTTATATGTTTAGACTCCTTAATGAGTCTAGTTTCAAACAAAATAAACGAAAACATATTTTGAATTCTGTACAGTGAGAAATTCAATTCTTAGTGAAGAGTAGTCAGAATAGTCAAGCAGTAAAATAGGGGAAACTTTAAGAAAAATCTGGTATTGATTAGCCAAACCAAAAATTCTGAAAATTTTGTGTATAGAAGATATACAAGTCTATTTTCATGGAAAATTAACGGCACATCATTTGGAGTTTCGTAGCTCCAGTTACAAATAATTTAACGACTGTTGCTCAGGAAAACAGCTTGTAGAGAATATGTGATTATGTTGTAAACATTGATAAAACTTGTTTTAGTTGCTCATAAGCTATTGATTAAACCCATATGTGAATTCTAATTTGTGACATTATAAAATGATATATGAGTGTTAGATGGATCTTTGATATTAAAATTGTGAAATTGTAAGTTTATAAGTATTCGAATATGAAATGATAGTATGGCTTGAAATTGAATTATTCATTGGAAAATGATAGATGTAGATTCAGCCAAGACAAAGTGTATACATGAAAGTTTATGTGGTATATGAAGTATATTTGGATAATTGTGATGTGAATATATGAAAATTTATATTTTGATTTAGAATTTTATGTGATGAATGTGAATGTGTATATATGAGATAAGGCCGAATGGCCAATGTGATGAACGTGAAAGTGTATATATATATTGTGGCCAAATGACAAACTGTGGAAGGTGTGTTTTATTAGATATTTGATGAGGCAAATGAATTACAAATATGATAGTCATGTGAATGCTGTAACATGTGAATAAATATGCATGAAACTTTGTGATGTAAATCCGGGATTTAAGACCCGATGACTATATGTGGTGACTATGTCCGGGTTAAGACCCGCTGACTTCGTTTGGAGATTTCATCTGAGCTAAAGGTCTCGCCGATAATCCGAGTAGAGTTTAAAGCTATAAGACTTCGCAATAAGAATTGCTTATAAATATATTCAATGCGAAAGGTTAAACAGGTATGTACTCCGAGCTTATATGTGAGCTTGATTTGAACTAAATCATAAGGTAGTTATGTGATGCATACGTGAGCAATCTATGAGACTATTCCTATGATTATGTGGCATCAGATCAGTGTGAAAGGTTATGTGAAATTATACAATATATCTATGTTACATGAGCTCACTTTTATGTGAAAGTTTATCTGTCTATTGTATATGATGAGATGTGCATATTCGGTAAAGGGATGATATACCCAAAGGAAGAGTGAAATAAAAATACGAACAACCATGTTATAATTTGATTGTTATCTGTTGACACTGCTTAAAACTTACTAAGCATTGTAATGCTTACTCCGTTTACTTTGTTTCCTCTGTTTTATAGATCTCATTTGGAAGCTACAGACTCGGGGATCGTCAGCAACTTGTTACACTATCACTATCCACTGCTTGGTACTGTTATGTTTTGGGTTATTTTATGGCATGTGTAGAATAGACCAGTGGCAGAAGAATATTTTGGCTAATGTATATAAGCCATGCGAAAATGGCATCTTTTGAATGTGTACTTATAGAAGTTTAAATTGTATCCCTGGCTGTCTTTAGTATTTATCTAAAGGGATGTTCTTTATTTCAAAAAAAAATTCAAAATTTTTACTGTTCTGATATGAGTTTCAAGTCCGGTAATGCCCCTTTACCTATTCCGGCGACGGATACGGGATAAGGGTGTTACATTGACACACTCAAACCACAAAAGAAGTGAGTAAGAAAGAAAGCTATATTCTCAAAAGGCTCAAAAATCTCACCAAAAATTTGGGTTTTTGATGTCATTCCTGTATACTTAAGATTTCAAGATAATACCTCAATTTAGGAAAAATAGTCTAAAAATTTTTATTTCTCAAAATATCAACTTATCATCCTCGATTCTTTAAGGTCCTATAATCAAATAATCATGCATAATTCCCTTGGTCTAATTCACGACATATCAACAATAATTATAGATCAATCAGAATTCATTCCATCAATATTATGAGAAAATCACTTATGCACAAGATCAAATTCAGGGATTTGAAAATAATGCAAAAAGTTAGTTTTCATGTTCACCCCCACACTTAAGATGTACATTGCCCTCAATGTGAAAAGATAGATTATTCAAAATAAAGGAAATCATATGAGGAAAGGAGGTGAAACTCCCTATTATATGGATGCGGAGCTTGATTCTGAGGCTGGAGTGTTTGGGGAAAGTAGTAGCTGCCGTTGTTTTTGGCTGGATGAAGAAATTGGGTCATTGAACATGGCACTCATGAGGTATTGTTTCCCATTTGTTTCCTCATTCCTTAAAATATTTCTAGCAGCTTTGCTTGGAAGTCTGTAGAATTATGAAGAGCTTATTAAGAGTTGGTGTGGAAGAGAGCGTAGTGGGATTACTTGTTAGAAATACCAGAAAATGAAAAAAAATTACTAATATAGATATGTCTTTCAAATTAAAATAATAAAATTGAAATGAAAATAAAAATAAAAAAATAAAAAAAATAAAAAAATAAAAAAAATAAAAAAAGAATAAAAAGATAGGAGGATTCAATGATCCTCGTCAGTGGGGCCTTTAGGTGGTGGCGCTGGGGTGGCGACGTGAAAGTGCTGGCATAGCTGCTGCATCATGGCCTGCATATCGTTCATCTGTCGGTCCCATCATCAATCTCACTCGTGAATCATCTCGAACTCTGTAGTGCAATACTGCTCGAAGTGGGCGAGTCGGTCGGAAAGGTGTGCTAATGAAGCAGCTGCATGAATTGGTTGTTCCCTAGGTGGCATGGTGGAAGGCTCCTCATGCTGTGGGGGAACATCATCAGGAATGTCCTCAAGATCCTCCTCGTCAATGGCATAAGAGAGACGATACTGAGGAAGATTGGTCCCACGTCGGTGCTCGATCATCCTCATGTGTAACATAGTCGTGATGCCTTATGGGACATCTGACATATCAATGTAAGCACTGATGATTGGGCCACAATGTTAAGGAGACCGAAGTGTCTGGCAAGGCACGTCATATAGGGGCCGATAGAGATCACTCCCTTCCTATGTCGCTCGGTCTGATGGTGAATGGCGAAAGCAATGAAGTATGCCAAGTCAGTCATGTGTGCATTCGCTATGCACCATAAATAGTAGGCATCGTGGGTGTTGATGATGCCGGTGCTCTCTCTCCTCCCAGTCAAGGTGTGTGCCAATATGGCATGGAGATAGCTTAGGGAAGGAGCAAAAGCTGAGGCTTTCAAGCGGCTGGGGTCGTAGGTGGAAGAGAGTGGTGCCAAAGCTTTCCAGCACAAGGAGGGAGAAATGTGGATATTTCGTGGTAGTGCATTCATGTCTCCCTCCTCCATAAACTTATCGGTGTAAAGTCCCAGAGCGACTCAAACTCTAGGACACTCATCGCGCGAACTAGACCGCCTAATCAGAAGTGAATGGTACCTGGGTCATCATTGTTCGTCATCACCACCTGTAAATGAAAAGTAGAGCATAATTCTAAAGTTTGCTCTAAATAAGTGGGCTCAGTAATAGCGAAGAACCGCTCCCATGGGTCTGTGGACAGGAGGGCGCGGATGGCATTAGCTAGCTGAGCTTGCTCTACGGCAGCCCAGTCAATGTAGCGACCTGTAGTGAGGGGTCGTGCGCGTAGTATCTGAAATAGCTCCTCTATGAAGCTTGCGAAAATTCAAGGAACGAGTGCCTAACTTCGATTGTAGCACGTACCGAGGAAGAACCCGGTCCCATACGTCTCTTTGAGGATTGGACTGCGACCTTTTTGCCTCTCGATAATGACATAATGTTCCTGAAAATACATAGCATTGATAGAATCCAAGATACATCAGTAGTTAAGCAAGAGGCCTAAAATTAGTATATGCTATTTAGTAGCTTAAACAATTCAAATATAGAAAATTCTAAAGCAAATTCCTAACTTGTCTAAAACATATTTGTAATAGTAACAATATCTATGTAAAGCATGTAGAATACTAATGTAGCAACACAAATTGGAAATATAAGCTTGAGAAAGTGAACCAAAGGCTGCTGTAGGGCGGTGCATGGACGTGTTGGTGGTGAGCACGGGTGTGTGACGCGGGGATATAGACGTGTGGAGGAAAAATAGAGGGTATAGAGAGGGGGAAATGGGGATTAATTCAAGGGGAGTGGATTTGAGGGTGGTTTGGGGGTTGGGGAAGTGAGAATTTGGGGAATGGTGGCCGGAGTAGGGATTAGGGAATGGGGAAGGGTAGATTTCAGCTAGGATTTTGAAAAGGGGAAGAAGATGAACAGTGGTTTGCTTATATAGGGGAGGTTCACAGGCCTAGGGCCATGCCCGTGTACTTTGAGGGTGAGCCTGTGTTTTTTGAATTTTACGAGTTAGGTCGTGCCCGGCTACTATCCCACACCCGTGTGTCTTGGGCGTATGTCGAACACGGCCATGTCAGACGGCCGTGCCTAGCTTTGCTCGCTTCTCCCACGCCCGTGTGTTATGGTAGCATGCCCGTGTATTGTTGTACACGGCTGAATGGCACGGGCGTGAGACACGCCCGTGTCGAAAAACAGAATCGAGCCTTGTCCCTGGCAGGCCCGTGGTTTTCCATCCCCATGCCCGTGGTCTCCTATCAAGTTCATCCATGGCCATGTCGCACGGCCGTGGGGATTATCGCACCCGTGTTTTGGGGAAATCATATCCTACTTCCACACGGCCGTGTCTCTTCCCCTGTTTGGCCACGACTTTAGGCACGCCCATGTGCCTGACCGTGTGTGCTGAAAAACTTTGCAATTCAAAGATTAAGTTAATAGTTCAAAGTGTTAGAAATTAAAAATAAAGAAATCAAAATATGTTAGTGCTCAGGTTGCCTCCCGAGAAGCGCTTATTTATAGTCTAAGCTCGACTTACCTCTCCGTTGAATGATCATGGTGGTTTGATGAGTTCATACTCCTCATTCCTACTATTAGCCTTGACAAAATAAGGTTTGAGACGGGTATTCTTTACCTTAAAAGTGTCGAACTTGGGGTGACTTACCTCAACCGTACCGAATGGGAAAATACTGAGTACCATAAGAGGGATTTCCTCATTTGGTATGGTAGTGACAATATGGGGATCTGCGGCATCTAGTAAGACTTTATCGCCAACCTTAAGTTGATTAGGAAAGGTATCGGGCTTGTTTTGGCGTAGTTTCGATTTATCATGTGTTCTCGATTTGTGTGCTCGCCATTCATCTATCTCCTCTATTTGAAGCCTTCGTTCCTCATGGGTGTCTTTGTTCGCTACTTGATAATAGTGCACTGTCTCCGTTGTCTTGGTTCGAGGAGGTTCCTGAAAGAATGATTGAATATTAGTTTTTTCATCTTCAAGTTTCATAGCATTATCTTGAGTCTTAGAGGTTTTGACTGAGTCGCGTGCTTGGAGTGTTTTTGCGTCGTCTTCTGCACGAAGTGTTTACTCTTCTGTGCCTACATTAATAATGGTTCTGGAAGTTGCTAAAAAGGGTCGTCCTAAAATTAAAGGTACCTCGTTATCCTCATCCTTATCTAAGACAACAAAGTCTACTGGGTAAATAAATTTATCAATTTTAACGAGAACATCTTCAATAATACCTTTAGGAAATCTAACTGTTTTGTCAGCCAATTGTATGCTCATCCTAGCCTGTTTGGGTTTATTGAGACCCAGTCGTTTAAACATTTTATATGGCATAACATTTATACTTGCCCCTAGATTAGCTAAAGCATTATTCACAGATAAACTACCAATTAAGCAAGGAATTGTAAAACTCCCTGGATCTTTCAATTTGTTAGGTAGCTTATGCTTTAGAATAGCTGAGCAGACTGCATTGAGTTCCACATGCGATGTAGGGTCTAATTTTCTTTTATTGCTCAGAAGTTCCTTTAAGAATTTTGCTGTGTTGGGCATCTGCGACAGAACTTCAATAAAGGGTAAGTTAATATGTAATTTCTTTAAGAGTTTGACAAACTTACCGAATTGTTCATTTGTTCTGTCTTTTTTCATCGCTTTAGGATATGGCACACGAGGTTCATAATACGTACTTACCTGTTTAGGATCATCATCGTTTACCTCTTCTTGACCTTTGTTCATCACGTTGTCTTGTTGTAATTCTGGCTCCGGTGCAATGAATCCTTCCTTATTTTGAGTACTAATTGCATTGAGGTGTTCCCTTGGATTAGGTTTAGTATTACTTGGTAAGCTACCTTGTGGTCGTTCGGAGATTAGTTTGGATAGCTAGCCTATCTGAGTTTCGAGTCCTTGGATAAATGCTTGTTGATTCTTAAGTGCTGTCTCGGTATTTTGGAAACAGGTTTCTGACACCGAGATGAATTTAAAAAGTATCACTTCAAGGTTTGGTTTCTTCTCTTGTTGATAAGGTGGCTATTGAAAACCCTGAGGATTTTGTGGCTTTTGATTCCCTTGACCACCCTAGGAGAAGTTTGGGTGGTTCCTCCAACCTGCATTATAAGTATTACTGTATGGGTTATTTTGAGATCGGAAGCTATTGTTACCCATATAGTTGACTTGTTCTTCTTCAGTTGTAGGATTGAAGGATTGGTATTCTGTATGCACACCTCCGCCACTTGAGTCACACCTCATTACTGGATGTACCTGCGTAGAATCAAGTAAACCGTCAATCTTTTTAATGAGAAGTTCTACCTGATTAGAGAGCATGTGACTGAATCGATGTTACAAACGCCGGCTATTTTCGTTCCCTTTGTCCTCATAACTTGCCACTGATAGTTATTCAGTGACATCTCTTCTATAAATCCATAGGCATCTTCCGGTGTTTTATTGTTGATGGTTCCTCCAGTAGCTGCGTCAACCATTTGCCGAGTCGAGGGATTTAGACCATTGTGGAATGTTTGTACTTGAAGCCAAAGCGGTAACCCATGGTGAGGGCACCTTCTCAGTAAGTCCTTGTATCTCTCCCATGCATCGTAAAGTGTTTCTAAATCCATCTACACAAAAGAAGAGATATCATTACGTAATTTAGCTGTTTTAGCTGGCGGAAAATATTTTTGTAAAAATTTCTCGGTCATTTGTTCCCAAGTAGTGATAGACCCTCGTGGTAACGAGTTCAACCACTGTTTAGCTTTGTTTCTCAGTGAAAAGGGAAACAACCGAAGACGTATGTCATCATCAGAAATGCCATTGATTTTAAATGTATCGCAAAATTCCAGAAAGTTTGCTAAGTGAGCGTTGGGATCTTCATCCTGCAAACCATCAAACTAAACAAACTGCTATATCATCTAAATAGTGTTAGGTTTTAATTCAAAAGTATTTGCAGCTACAGCAGGTCTAACTATGCTAGATTCAGTTCCTATTAAAAAAGGTTTAGCATAATCATACATAGTATGTGGAGCAGGATTTTGATTAGCCGCAATTGCGGGAGGTAGCTGATTGCCTTGGTTTTCAGCCATCTCGTCGGTTAGGGGTCGAGTATCGTCTTCTCGCTTGTTCTCTGTGTATCGCAAGCTGCGTCTTATTTCTCTTTGATTTTTACGAATTGTACGATCGATTTCTTCATCAAAAAGTAATGGTCCCGACGGGTTTCTTCTAGTCATAAACTATAAAAACCTGCCAAGAGAGAGAAAAAGTAAATTAATAAATAATAAAACAAAATAAAATTGCAAGAAAAATAAATGGCTAAAGTAATAAAAATTTAGTGTTCCTAATATTTCAGTTCCCCGGCAACGGCACCAAAAACTTGATCTTGTGATTCATAACAAGTAATAAATATTTATAATGAAGATCAAACCTAGACTAACTATTATCACGACAAAAAGGCAAGCGCACCTATCGAACAACAGTATAGTAATGGCAAGACCGGTGTAACACCCCTTACCCGTGTTTGACTCCGGAATAAGGTACGAGGCATTACCGGACTTAATCACTAATCATCGTATAAAAACCAATTCATAATTAATAACATAATCAAGACTATCTACATTAAATAAATTTATACAATAGGGACCTTCAAATAACATAGGTTAGTATTTTAAGCCAATTCCTAGCAACTTAATAACAATTAAACGAGTCTCCATACATGCCAAAGACTTAAAATACTTTAAAACCTTTATATATCGATCAATAGTTTGATAGTGTGATTTAACCTTCGGCGACCTCCAACTCGAGCTAACATCTGCGACACATCACAAACACACATACTTTCACTATTACAATCATAAATAGTTTCAAAATAAGCTGTCTAGCAGAGTACCAGCAACTAAATTATTTATTTCTAGAGCTACAGAACTCCAAATTATAAACTACTAATTTTCCTTGAAACTAGATTCACATATATTATTACCATAAAATTTTCAAAATTTTTGGTCTAGCCAATTAGTACAATTTATTCATTGAATTTACCCCTATTTCACTGCTCAAATGTTCTGACCACTCTTCACTACGAATAAATTTTCTCCTAGTACAGAATTCAACAGATGTTGTTGTTTATTTCATTTGAAACTAGACTCATTAAGGATTTCAAGCATATAAATTATATCCCATAATTAATTTTTTTTACAATTTTTAATGATTTTTCAAAGACAGAATAGGGGATCACATGGTCATTAGGAACTAGTCTCTCAAAAACTTAAATATATCATAATATAGAATTCATTTACTTGCTCTGTTTTTGTTATATGAAAATAGACTCATTAAGCTCTAATTTTACATCTCATTCAGTCTCTGATTCAATTTCTACTATTTTTGGTAAATTTTTAGATTCACGTCACTGCAACTATCTAGAACAGTTTTATTGTCAATTTTGATCTTTCACACTTCAATTGTATTCATCACTTTCCCATAACAATCTTTCCAATTTCCAATCACATATCGAGCATATTGCTCATAAGTTACACACATATATACTTACACTTATCATCACAAAGTCATACACAGTTTTATTTAATATATTTCCCAGTTGAACACTTCGGAATAATAACAGATACGCGATGGTGTCGCACACAGTCCACCTTTAAAATCGAAGCTCTCTTGTACACATAGTGGCCTTCACTTAGCACCACTCATGTGAGCTAGCTTGGTTGTACACATAGTTTTGGCTCTCTTGTACACATGGTGAACACTTAGTACCACCCATGTGACCTAGCCAGTTTATCTTGTAGCTCTCTTGTCTACGTGGTGTCCTTCACCTGGAACCACGCATGCGACCTAGCTACATATATCCCGTAGCTCTCTTGTCTACATGGTGTACACATAGTATCACCCATGCGACCTAGCTACATCATAATGTCTCGTAGCTCTCTTGTACACATGATGTGCACTCAGCACCATAAATGTGACCTAGCTACATACCATCTGTATCATCCAATCTTTTCGAAGGTTCAACCGAGATTTCTCTCTCTTTCTAATACTTGATTCCATACTTCCAATAGTTAAAAATTTATTTCAAAAATCAGCTACAATACATAAAATATGCTGAAATACAAAAACATAATAAAGATAATGTATTATTTATGTACAAACTTACATACTTTCTCATTTCCATGTCAAATTAATATTGAACATTTAAATCATCATAATTATACTTACTTTCAACACCTCGGCAATCATAGTAAATATATCAATTTTACATTGAAACATGCATAAATTAATGCTTATTATACATATGAACTTACCTCGATACTAAAACGGTCATTTTACCAACTTTTTCGATTTTCGATTTTCTCCTATTCTAGATTCAAATCTCATTTTTCGGGATCTAAAACATCATATTTTACTTATTTAATTAATTTAATATTCAAAACAGTCCTTAACTCAAACTTTGGAAAAATTTCAATTTTGCCCCTAAACTTTTGCATATTTACACTTTTGCCCCTAGGCTCGGGAATTAAACTTCATCCCTTATTCTTATGTTTAATGACATGCTGATCATTTTTCCCTTCTATGGAAACATCAATTTCTCACTCTAACACATAGTTATGAACAATAACAACTTTTACCGATTAAGCCGTTTTACTCATTTTTGCTTAAGACCGCTTAGCAAAAGTTGTTTAACATAATTTCAGCCTTCATATTCTACCATAAAACATCAAAATAAACACATTTCAACTATGGGTATTTTTCCAAATATGAACCCTAGCTTAAATTATTGCTAGAATAAGCTTAATCAAGTTACCAGGATTCCAAAATCGTAAAGAACTTGAAAAATGGGGCTAGAACGGACTTACTATTAAGCTTGGAAAGCTTGAAAACCCTATCCATGGCTTCCCCCATGCTAATTTAGGCCTCCATGAAAAAGATGAGTCAATTTTGGCTTTATTTTCCCTTTTTATTTCTTTTAATTACCAAATGACTAAAATGCCCTTAAGGCCTTTCTTTAAAATTTTGTCCTATTCATGCCCATTTTTGCCCAAACGAAATATAATGGTCTAATTACCATTTAAGGACCTCCTCTTTAAACCCCCATTTCAATCAAGTACTTATGAATTGGAGCACATATTTTGCAACTTTTGCAACTTAGTCCTAAAAGTCCAATTAAGCACTTTATCAGTAAAATTACTTAACGATATTTTTACACAATATTTTAATCAATAAATGAACCTTAAAACTTAACCGGAATAAATTTTTCGACTTCAAATTCGTGGTTCTAAAACCATCATTCCGTTTAGGCCCTAAATCGGGCTGTTACAGCAACTTCTGCAAATAAGCCCTAATAGGCAAATTAAACATGCAATCTATAAAATTTCTTATCAATACTCCAACACATGCATCTAATCACTCGGTAAATCATAAAAATTAATCGAAATAAACTTTTCTATCTCAGATTTATGGTTTCGCAATCACTATTCCATTTAGGCCCTATTTTGAGATGTTACATTTCTCCCCCCCTTTAGGGATTTTCGTCCCTAAAAATCTTACCGGTAAAAAGATTCAATATCTTTTCTCAAAATTTCTTAAACATCTCCAAACAAATTTTCTTCAATGCAGTACTTTCAAAATCACCCCACTATCAAATTGAAATCCAATATATCTAAGTTTCAACTCGGTATGACCTCTATCTTAATCGAAAACTATTTCCAATTCTCACATTTGCTTTCACTTTTTTTTAAACCAAAAACTCTGTATTCAGCTATTAATACAGCTCAATCATTATTCTTCTGTCTAATTTTATCATTACTAAATCCACAATATCTCATTCACAATCAAAATTTATTTTTTTAAAAAAATCCAGCAATCATATACTTTAAGCATCATACATGGATGAGTTAATTAACTAAGTCTAATCTTTCTTTAACTGTAACATTTCAGAATTCAGAAAATCTTCATATTAACCTGACATCTTTTCTGCAACTGAGTTCATTTATTAAACCATTCTCAAATGCTATCACATTGTCAATTAATCTTATTGGAAGGGGGTGAGGCTGTAACACTTCTAACTTGCCCCTTATATATTCATGCATATAACTTAACACTTATCAATATATATAATTTTCTTCAAATAACTCAACATGCATATTCATCTTACACAACCCTCCTATCATCTTATACAAACAAATACACTTATACATGCATTCATAATTCTCAAATAGAATTACTCATAACATTCATTTAATTTCACAAGTTACACTCATAGCATCACACAATTGCCAATCAACATGTACACTTATCATAATATAAACTTTCCCTTCATCTTATCTTTCATATTCCAAGAGAAATTCTTATTCACGACTCATTCATTATCACATAAACATCATGAACTACTACTCTTACCTTTTACGAGTCTCATTTCATCTTAATATTATCACAGTTATATAATTCACTTCAGACAGACTTACACACATATTCATATTTCAAAACAAAGGCACTCAAACATACATTCCAAAAATTTGAGTAAATCTATTTATCACATTCGTTTAGTCAAATAAGTTAGACACATAATATCATGTCAATGTCAAACGAACGTGGATGAGTTTATAACGAGGTAAACTTTCATTTCTTTTCACTTTTCTATATTTCTCCACTTATGTCTATTTCATTTTACACCTGATCTCACACATATCATCACAAGTCACCAAGATAAATTTAAGTACACTAATATATCCTCCAAATTATACGAACTTACTTAACACCTTTTTACACTGTCGATGGTAGCTCGGTTGGAAAACACTTCTGTCTCAACAGAACAATTTCAACGGGGCATCACACTATCACAGGTAGTAATATGGCATGTATAGCTTAACTTTTACACATACCAGGTAAGTCCGAGAATCGACTAAACTATAGCTCTGATACCACTAAATATAACACCCCTTACCCGTGTTTGACTCCGAAAAGGGTACGAGGCATTACCGGGCTTAATCACTAATCATCGTAAAAAAACCAATTCATAATTAATAACATAATCAAGACTACCTACATTAAATAAATTTATAGAATAGAGACCTTCAAATAACATAGGTCAGTATTTTAAGCTAATTCCTAGCAACTTAATAACAATTAAACGAGTCTCCATACATGCCAAAGACTTAAAATACTTTAAAACCTTTATATATCGATCAATAGTTTGATAGTTTGATTTAACCTTCTGCGACCTCCAACTCGAGCTAACATCTGTGACACATCACAAACACATATACTTTCACTATTACAATCATAAATAGGTTCAAAATAAGCTGTCTAGCAGAGTACCAACAACTAAATTATTTATTTTTGGAGCTACAGAACTCCGAATTATAAACTATTAATTTTTCCAAGTCAGAATAGGGGATCACGTAGTCATTCTGAACCAGTCTCTCAAAAACTTAAATATCTCATAATATAGAATTCCTTTATTTGCTATGTTTCTGTTATATGAAAATAGACTCATTAAGCTCTAATTTTACATCTCATTCAGTCTTTGATTCAATTTCTACTATTTTTGGTAAATTTTTAGATTCACGTCACTGCAACTATCCAGAACAGTTTTATTGTCAATTTTGATCTTTCACACTTCAATTGTATTCATCACTTTCCCATAACAATCTTTCTAATTTCCAATCACATATCGAGCATATTGCTCATAATTTACACGTATATACTTACACTTATCATCACAAAGTCATACACAGTTTCATTTAATATATTTCCCAGTTGAACACTTCGGAATAATAACAGATACGCGATGGTGTCGCACACAGTCCACCTTTAAAATCGAAGCTCTCTTGTACACATAGTGGCCTTCACTTAGCACCACTCATGTGACCTATCTCGATTGTACACATAGTTTTGGCTCTCTTGTACACATGGTGAACACTTAGTACCACCCATGTGACCTAGCCAGTTTATCTTGTAGCTCTCTTGTCAACGTGGTGTCCTTCACCTGGAACCACGCATGTGACCTAGCTACATATATCCCGTAGCTCTCTTGTCTACATGGTGTATACATAGTATCACCCATGCGACCTAGCTACATCATAATGTCTCGTAGCTCTCTTGTACACATGATGTGCACTCAGCACCATACATGTGACCTAGCTACATACCATCTGTATCATCCAATCTTTCCGAAGGTTTAACTAGGATTTCTCTCTCTTTCTAATACTTGATTCCATACTTCCAATAGTTAAAAATTTATTTCAAAAATCAGCTACAATACATAAAATATGCTGAAATACAAAAACATAATAAAGATAATGTATTATTTATGTACAAACTTACATACTTTCTCATTTCCATGTCAAATTAATATTGAACATTTAAATCATCATAATTATACTTATTTTCAACACCTCGGCAATCATAGTAAATATATCAATTTTTCATTGAAACAAGCATAAATTAATGCTTATTATACATATGAACTTACCTCGATACTAAAACGGTCATTTTACCAACTTTCTCGATTTTTGATTTTTCTCCTATTCTAGATTCAAATCTCGTTTTCCGAGATCTAAAACATCATATTTTACTTATTTAATTAATTTAATATTCAAAATAGTCCTTAACTCAAACTTTGGAAAAATTTCAATTTTGCCCCTAAACTTTTGCATATTTACACTTTTGCCCCTAGGCTTGGGAATTAAACTTCATCCCTTATTCTTATGTTTAATGACATGCTGATCATTTTTCCCTTCTATAGAAACATCGATTTCTCACTCTAACACATAGTTATGAATAATAACAACTTTTACCGATTAAGTCGTTTTACTCATTTTTGCTTAAAACCGCTTAGCAAAAGTTGTTTAACATAATTTCAGCCTTCATATTCTACCATAAAACATCAAAATAAACACATTTTTCCTATGGGTATTTTTCCAAATATGAACCCTAGCTTAAATTATTGCTAGAATAAGCTTAACCAAGTTACCAGGATTCCAAAATCGTAAAGAACTTGAAAAACGGGGCTAGAACGGACTTACTATTGCGCTTGGAAAGCTTAAAACCCTAGCCATGGCTTCCCCCATGCTAATTTCGACCTCCATGAAAAGGATGATCCAATTTTGGCTTTATTTTTTCTTTTTATTTCTTTTAATTACCAAATGACTAAAATGCCCTTAAGGCCTTTCTTTAAAATTTTGTCCTATTCATGCCCATTTTTGTCCAAACGAAATATAATGGTCTAATTACCATTTAAGGACCTCCTCTTTAAACCCCCATTTCAATCAAGTATTTATGAATTGGAGCACATATTTTGCAACTTTTGCAATTTAGTCCTAAAAGTCCAATTAAGCACTTTATCAGTAAAATTACTTAACGATATTCTTACACAATATTTTAATCAATAAATAAACCTTAAAACTTAACCATAATAAATTTTTCGACTTCGAATTCGTGGTTCTAAAACCATCGTTCCGTTTA
Organism: Gossypium hirsutum; assembly: GCF_007990345.1. Lineage (NCBI taxonomy): Eukaryota > Viridiplantae > Streptophyta > Magnoliopsida > Malvales > Malvaceae > Gossypium > Gossypium hirsutum. The sequence continues at coordinate 12,564,994 of NC_053429.1, forward strand.
GGCCCTAAATCGGGCTGTTACAGCAACTTCTGCAAATAAGCCCTAATAGGCAAATTAAACATGCAATCTATAAAATTTCTTATCAATACTCCAACACATGCATCTAATCACTCGGTAAATCATAAAAATTAATCGAAATAAACTTTTCTATCTCAGATTTGTGGTTTCGCAACCACTATTCCATTTAGGCCCTATTTTGAGATGTTACATTTCTCCCCCCTTTAGGGATTTTCGTCCCCGAAAATCTTACCGGTAAAAAGATTCAATATCTTTTCTAAAAATTTTTTAAACATCTCCAAACAGAATTTCTTCAGAGCAGTACTTTCAAAATCACCCCACTATCAAATTGAAATCCAATATATCTAAGTTTCAACTCGGTATGACCTCTATATTAATCGAAAACTATTTTCAATTCTCACATTTGCTTTCACTTTTTTTTAAACCAAAAACTCCGCATTCGGATATTAATACAGCTCAATCATTATTCTTCTGTCTAATTTTATCATTACTAAAGCCACAATATCTCATTCACAATCAAAATTTATTTTTTTTAAAAAAAATCCAGCAGTCATATACTTTAAGCATCATACATGGATGAGTTAATTAACTAAGTCTAATCTTTCCTTAACTGTAACATTTCAGAATTCAGAAAATCTTCATATTAACCTGACATATTTTCTGCAACTGAGTTCATTTATGAAACCATTCTCAAATGCTATCACATTCATTTATTAAACCATTCTCAAATGCTATCACATTATCAATTAATCTTATTGGAAGGGGCTGAGGCTGTAACACTTCTAACTTGCCTCTTATATATTCATGCATATAACTTAACACTCATCAATATATCTATAATTTTCTTCAAATAACTCAACATGCATATTCATTTTACACAACCCTCCTATCATCTTATACAAACAAATACACTTATACATGCGTTCATAATTCTCAAATAGAATTACTCATAACAATCATTTAATTTCACAAGTTACACTCATAGCATCACACAATTGCCAATCAACATGTACACTTCTCATAATATAAACTTTCCCTTCATCTCATCTTTCATATTCCAAGAGAAATTCTTATTCACGACTCATTCATTATCACATAAACATCATGAACTACTACTCTTACCTTTTACGAGTCTCATTTCATCTTCATATTATCACAGTTATAAAATTCACTTTAGACAGACTTACACACATATTCATATTTAAAACTAATGCACTCAAACATACATTCCACAAGTTTGAGTAAATCTATTTATCACATTCACTTAGTCAAATAAGTTAGACACATAATATCATGTCAATGTCAAACGAACGTGGATGATTTATAACGAGGTAAACTTTCGTTTCTTTTCACTTTCCTATATTTCTCCACTTATGTCTATTTCATTTTACACTTGATCTCACACATATCATCACAAGTCACCAAGATCAATTTAAGTACACTAATATATCCACCAAATTATACGAACTTACTTAACACCTTTTTACACTGTCGATGGTAGCTCGGTTGGAAAACACTTCTGTCTCAAAAGAACTATTTCATCGGGAGTGGGAGGCATCACACTATCACAGGTAGTAATATGGCATGTATAGCTTAACTCTTACACATACTAGGTAAGTCTGAGAATCGACTAAACCATAGCTCTGATACCACTAAATGTAACACCCCTTACCCGTGTTTGAGGCCGGATTAGGGTACGAGACATTACCGGACTTAATCACTAATCATCGTACAAAAACCAATTCATAATTAATAACATAATTAAGACTATCTACATTAAATGACTTTATACAATACAGACCTTCAAATAACATAGGTCAGTATTTTAAGCCAATTCTTAGCAACTTAATAACAATTAAACGAGTCTCCATACATGCCAAAGACTTAAAATACTTTAAAACCTTTATATATCGATCAATAGTTTGATAGTGTGATTTAACATTCGGCGACCTCCAACTCGAGCTAGCATCTGCTACACATCACAAACACACATACTTTCACTATTACAATCATAAATAGGTTCAAAATAAGCTGTCTAGCAGAGTACCAGCAACTAAATTATTTATTTCTGGAGCTGCAGAACTCTGAATTACAAACCATCAATTTTCCTTGAAACTAGATTCACATATATTCTTACCATAAAATTTTCAAAATTTTTGGTCTAGTCAATTAGTACAGTTTATTCATTGAATTTACCCCTGTTTCACTGCTCAACTGTTCTAACCACTCTTCACTACGAATAAATTTTCTCCTCGTACAGAATTCAGCGGATGTTCTTGTTTATTTCATTTGAAACTAGACTCATTAAGGATTTCAAGCATATAAATTATATCCCCTAATTATTTTTTTTACAATTTTTAATGATTTTTCAATGTCAGAATAGGGGATCACGTAGTCATTCTGAACCAATCTCTCAAAAACTTAAATATCTCATAATATAGAATTCCTTTACTTACTCTGTTTCTGTTATATGAAAATAGACTCATTAAGCTCTAATTTGATATTTCATTCAGTCTTTGATTCAATTTCTACTAGTTTTGGTAAATTTTTAGATTCACGTCACTGCAACTATCCAGAACAGTTTTATTGTCAATTTTGATCTTTCACACTTCAATTGTATTCATCACTTTCCCATAACAATCTTTCCAATTTCCAATCACATATCGAGCATATTGCTCATAATTTACACGTATATACTTACACTTATCATCACAAAGTCATACACAATTTCATTTAATCAATTTCCCAGTTGAACACTTCGGAATAATAACAGATACGCGATGGTATCACACACAGTCCACCTTTAAAATTGAAGGTCTCTTATACATATAGTGGCCTTCACTTAGCACCACTCATGTAACCTAGCTCAATTGTACACATAATTTTGGCTCTCTTGTACATATGGTGAACACTTAGTACCACCCATGTGACCTAGCCAGTTTATCTCGTAGCTCTCTTGTCTACATGGTGTCCTTCACCTGGAACCACGCATGCGACCTAGCTACATATATCCCGTAGCTCTCTTGTCTACATGGTGTACACATAGTATCACCCATGTGACCTAGCTACATCATAATGTCTCGTAGCTGTCTTGTACACAAGATGTGCACTCAGCACCATACATGTGACCTAGCTACATACCATCTGTATCATCCAATCTTTCCGAAGGTTTAACTGGGATTTCTCTCTCTTTCTAATACTTGATTCCATACTTCCAATAGTCAATTATGATTCAAAAATCAGCTACAATACATAAAATATGCTGAAATAAAAAAACATAATAAAGATAATGTATTATTTACATACAAACTTACATACTTTCTCATTTCCATGTCGAATTAATATTGAACATTTAAATCATCATAATTATACTTACTTTCAACACCTCGGCAATCATAGTAAATATATCAATTTTACATTGAAACATGCATAAATTAATGCTTATTATACATATGAACTTACCTCGATACTAAAACGGCCATTTTACCAACTTTCTTGATTTTTGCATATTTACACTTTTACCCCTAGGCTTGGGAATTAAACTTCATCCCTTATTCTTATGTTTTATGACATGCTGATCATTTTTCCCTTCTATGGAAACATCAATTTCTCACTCTAACACATAGTTATGAACAATAACAACTTTTACCGATTAAGCCATTTTACTTTTTTTTTGCTTAAAACTGGTTAGAAAAAGTTGTTTAACATAATTTCAGCCTTCATATTCTACCATAAAACATCAAAATAAACACATTTCACCTATGAGTATTTTTCCAAATATGAACCCAAGCTTAAATTATTGCTAGAATAAGCTTAATCAAGTTACCAGGATTCCAAAATCGTAAAGAACTTGAAAAACGGGGCTAGAACGGACTTACTATTGAGCTTGGAAAGCTTGAAAACCATAGCCATAACTTCCCCCATTCTAATTTCGGCCTCCATGAAAAAGATGAGTCAATTTTGGCTTTATTTTCCCTTTTTATTTCTTTTAATTACCAAATGACTAAAATGCCCTTAAGGCCTTTCTTTAAAATTTTGTCCTATTCATGCCCATTTTTATCCAAACGAAATATAATGGTCTAATTCCATTCAAGGACCTCCTCTTTAAACCCCCATTTCAATCAAGTACTTATGAATTGGAGCACATATTTTGCAACTTTTGCAATTTAGTTCTAAAAGTCCAATTAAGCACTTTATCAATAAAATTACTTAACGATATTTTTACACAATATTTTAATCAATAAATAAACCTTAAAACTTAACCGAAATAAATTTTTCAGCTTCAAATTCGTGGTTCTAAAACCATCGTTCCATTTAGGCCCTAAATCGGGCTGTTACAACAACTTCTGCAAATAAGCCCTAATAGGCAAATTAAACATGCAATCTACAAAATTTCTTATCAATACTCTAACACATGCATCCAATCACTTGGTAAATCATAAAAATTATTCAATATAAACTTTTCTATCTCAGATTTGTGGTTTCGCAACCACTATTCCATTTAGGCCCTATTTTGAGATGTTACATTTCTCTCCCCTTTAGGGATTTTCATCCCCGAAAATCTTACCGGTAAAAAGATTCAATATCTTTTCTCAAAATTTCTTAAACATCTCCAAAGAAAGTTTCTTCAAAGCAGTACTTTCAAAATTACCCCACTATCAAATTGAAATCCAATATATCTAAGTTTCAACTCGGTATGACCTCTATATTAATCGAAAACTATTTCCAATTTTCACATTTGCTTTCACTTTTTTTTAAACCAAAAACTCTACATTCAGCTATTAATACAGCTCAATCATTATTCTTCTGTCTAATTTTATCATTACTAAATTGACATTATCTCATTCACAATCAAAATTTATTTTTTAAAAAAAATCCAGCAATCATATACTTTAAGCATCATACCTGGATGAGTTAATACACTAAGTCTAATCTTTCTTTAACTGTAACATTTCAGAATTCAAAAAATCTTCATATTAACCTAACATCTTTTCTACAATTGAGTTCATTTATTAAACCATTCTCAAATGCTATCACATTGTCAATTAATCTTATTGGAAGGGGGTGAGGCTGTAACACTTCTAACTTGCCTCTTATATATTCATGCATATAACTTAACACTCATCAATATATATATAATTTTCTTCAAATAACTCAACATGCATATTCATTTTACACAACCTTCCTATCATCTTATACAAACAAATACACTTATACTTGCGTTCATAATTCTCAAATAGAATTACTCATAACATTCATTTAATTTCACAAGTTACACTCATAGCATCACACAATTGCCAATCAACATGTACACTTATCATAATATAAACTTTCCCTTCATCTCATCTTTCATATTCCAAGAGAAATTCTTATTCACGACTCATTCATTATCACATAAACATCATGAACTACTACTCTTACCTTTTACGAGTCTCATTTCATCTTAATATTATCATAGTTATATAATTCACTTTAGACAGACTTGCACACATATTCATATTTAAAACAAATGCACTCAAACATACATTCCACAAGTTTGAGTAAATCTATTTATCACATTCACTTAGTCAAATAAGTTAGACATGGAATATCATGTCAATGTCAAATGAACGTGGATGAGTTTATAACGAGGTAAACTTTCGTTTCTTTTCACTTTCCTATATTTCTCCACTTATGTCTATTTCATTTTACACTTGATCTCACACATATCATCACAAGTCACCAAGATCAATTTAAGTACACTAATATATCCTCCAAACTATACGAACTTACTTAACACCTTTTTACACTGACGATGGTAGCTCGGTTGGAAAACACTTCTGTCTCAACAGAACTATTTCATCGGGATTGGGAGGCATCACACTATCACAGGTAGTAATATGGCATGTATACCTTAACTTTTACACATACTAGGTAAGCCCGAGAATCGACTAAACCATAGCTCTGATACCACTAAATGTAACACCCCTTACCCATGTTTGACTCCGGAACAGGGTACGAGGCATTACCGGACTTAATCACTAATCATCGTATAAAAACTAAATCATAATTAATAACATAATCAAGACTATCTACATTAAATAAATTTATACAGTAGAGACCTTCAAATAACATAGGTCAGTATTTTAAGCCAATTCCTGGCAACTTAATAACAATTAAACGAGTCTCCATACATGCCAAAGACTTAAAATATTTTAAAACCTTTATATATCGATCAATAGTTTGATAGTGTGATTTAACATTCGGCGACCTCCAACTCGAGCTAACATCTGCGACACATCCCAAACGCACATACTTTCACTATTACAATCATAAATAGGTTCAAAATAAGTTGTCTAGTAGAGTACCAGCAACTAAATTATTTATTTCTGGAGTTATAGAACTCCGAATTACAAACCATTAATTTTACTTGAAACTAGATTTACATATATTCTTACCATAAAATTTTCAAAATTTTTGGTCTAGCCAATTAGTACAGTTTATTCATTGAATTTATCCCTGTTTCACTGCTCAACTGTTCTGACAACTCTTCACTACGAATAAATTATCTCCTCATACAGAATTCAACGGATGTTTTCGTTTATTTAATTTGAAACTAGACTCATTAAGGATTTCAAGCATATAAATTATATCCCTTAATTATTTTTTTACAATATTTAATGATTTTTCAAATTTAGAACAAGGGATCATGTTGTCTTTCTGAACCAATCTCTCAAAAACTTAAATATCTCATAATATTGAATTCCTTTACTTGCTCTATTTTTGTTATATGAAAATAGAGTCATTAAGCTCTAATTTGATATCTCATTCAGTCTCTGATTCAATTTCTACTATTTTTGGTAAATTTTTTGATTCACGTCACTGCAACTATCCAGAACAGTTTTATTGTCAATTTTGATCTTTCACACTTCAATTGTATTCATCACTTTCCCATAACAATCTTTCCAATTTCCAATCACATATCGAGCATATTGCTCATAAGTTACACACGTATATACTTAAACTTATCATCACAAAGTCATACATAATTTCATTTAATCAATTTCCCAGTTGAACACTTCGGAATAATAACAGATACGCGATGGTATCGCACACAGTCCACCTTTAAAATCGAAGCTCTCTTGTACACATAGTGGCCTTCACTTAGCACCACTCATGTGACCTAGCTGGATTGTACACATAATTTTGGCTCGCTTGTACACATGGTGAACACTTAGTACCACCCATGTGACCTAGCCAGTTTATCTCGTAGCTCTCTTGTCTACATTGTGTCCTTCACCTGGAACCACGCATGCGACCTAGCTACATATATCCCACAGCTCTCTTGTCTACATGGTGTACACATAGTATTACCCATGCGACCTAGCTACATCATAATGTCTCGTAGCACTCTTGTACACATGATGTGCACTCAACACCATACATGTGACCTAGCTACATACCATCTGTATCATCCAATCTTTCCGAAGGCTCAACAGCGATTTCTCTCTCTTTCTAATACTTGATTCCATACTTCCAATAGTCAATTATGATTCAAAAATCAGCTACAATACATAAAATATGCTGAAATACAAAAACATAATAAAGATAATGCATTATTTACATACAAACTTACATACTTTCTCATTTCCATGTCGAATTAATATTGAACATTTAAATCATCATAATTATACTTACTTTCAACACCTCGGCAATCATAGTAAATATATCAATTTTACATTGAAACATGCATAAATTAATGCTTATTATACATATGAACTTACCTCGATACTAAAACGGCCATTTTACAAACTTTTTTAATTTTTGATTTTTCTCCTATTCTAGATTTAAATCTTGTTTTTCGGGATCTAAAACCTCATATTTTACTTATTTAATTAATTTATTATTCAAAACAGTCCTTAACTCAAACTTTGGAAAAATTTCAATTTTGCCCCTAAACTTTTGCATATTTACACTTTTGCCCCTAGGCTTGGGAATTAAACTTCATCCCTTATTCTTATGTTTTATGACATGCTGATCATTTTTCCCTTCTATGGAAACATCAATTTCGCACTCTAACACATAGTTATGAATAATAACAACTTTTACCGATTAAGCCATTTTACTTATTTTTGCTTAAAACCGCTTAGAAAAAGTTGTTTAACATAATTTCAGCCTTCATATTCTACCATAAAACAACAAAATAAACACATTTCACCTATGAGTATTTTTCCAAATATGAACCCAAGCTTAAATTATTGCTAGAATAAGCTTAATCAAGTTACCAGGATTCCAAAATCGTAAAGAACTTGAAAAAAGGGGCTAGAACGGACTTACTATTGAGCTTGGAAAGCTTGAAAACCCTAGCCATGGCTTCCCCCATTCTAATTTCGGCCTCCATGAAAAAGATGAGTCAATTTTGGCTTTATTTTCCCTTTTTATTTCTTTTAATTACCAAATGACTAAAATGCCCTTAAGGCCTTTCTTTAAAATTTTGTCCTATTCATGCCCATTTTTGTCCAAACGAAATATAATGGTCTAATTCCATTTAAGGACCTCCTCTTTAAACCCCCATTTCAATCAAGTACTTATGAATTGGAGCACATATTTTGCAACATTTGCAATTTAGTCCTCAAAGTCCAATTAAGCACTTTATCAGTAAAATTACTTAGCGATATTTTTACACAATATTTTAATCAATAAATAAACCCTAAAACTTAACCGAAATAAATTTTTTGACTTCAAATTCGTGGTTCTAAAACCATCGTTCCGTTTAGGCACTAAATCGGGCTGTTACAGCAACTTCTGCAAATAAGCCCTAATAGGCAAATTAAACATGCAATCTATAAAATTTCTTATCAATACGCTAACACATGCATCTAATCACTCGGTAAATCATAAAATTAATCAAAATAAACTTTTCTATCTCAGATTTGTGGTTTCGCAACCACTATTCCATTTAGGCCCTATTTTGAGATGTTACATTTCTCCCCCCTTTAGGGATTTTCGTCCCCGAAAATCTTACCGGTAAAAAGATTCAATATCTTTTCTCAAAATTTCTTAAACATCTCCAAAGAAATTTTCTTCAAAGCAGTACTTTCAAAATCACCCCACTATCAAATTGAAACCCAATATATCTAAGTTTCAACTCGGTATGACCTCTATATTAATTGAAAACTATTTCCAATTCTCACATTTGTGGTTTCCCAACCACTATTCCATTTAGTCCTAATTTTGAGATGCTACAACCGGGATATCGTACCCAAGGGAACCAAAAGTACTAGTAATAACTATTTTTTTATTATCTAGCCTAAGAATAAAAGGGTTTGTTTACTAAACTAATTAACTAATTTAATTAAAGCAAAGAGAAAATTTGAAAAAAGACTTGAAGAAAAGCCATTGATAAAAACGACACCCAAGGAGGAATCCACCTAGATTTCACTTGTTATCTGACTCTGAACCAGACGATTTATTCACTTGACTTGATCCGTGAGATTCCCTAACCTATGTTATTATCCCTTTCGAGACTAATAATGTAATATCCTGATTTTGGGCCTAGTCGGAATAGTAGTTTCGTGACCACAAAATCCGAGATAGAAATAATTATTTTATGATTATTTTGAGGTCTATGATATGATTGCATGATTTTGTGAAAATTGCGTGAAGAAATTTTATGCATAAAGTGCTTAAATTGAAATTAGGGACTAAATCGAATAATTTGCAAAACTTGTATTCTAGAAGTTTCTAGTATGAAATTGTTTTGAAACATTAATTAGGAGGTCTTAAATAGAAATTTTACCAATTTCTAAGTCTATGGACAAAAATTGGACATGGATGGAATTTTTGGAAAGTTTAGTAGTAAGGGCATTTTGGTCATTTAGGGGTAAAATGAATTAAAATACAAAATTAAAAGCCAATTTTGCTCATCTTCAACTCCATGGCTGAATATAGCAAGGAGAAACCATGGCTAGGGTTTTCAAGCTTCCAAGCTCGATTGTAAGTCCGTTCTAGCCTCGTTTTTAATGATTTTTACGTTTTTGGAGTCTCGGTAGCTCGATTAAGCTTATGCTAGCAATAATTCAACCTAGGGTTCATATTTGGAAAAATACCCATAGGTGAAATTTGTGTATTTTGGTGTTTTATGATATAATATGAGGTTTTAAATTATGTTAGACAACTTGTGCTACTCGGTTTTAAGTGAAAACGAGCAAAAGGGCTTAATCGGTAAAAATACCTAATAGTCATAAGTACATGTTAGAGTGAGAATTTGATGTTGCCATAGAAAGGAAAAATGATCAGCATGTCATAAAACATAAGAAAATAGGCTGAAGTTTAATTTACGAGCTTTGGGGCAAAAGTGTAAATATGTAAAAGTTTAGGGGCAAAATTGTAATTTTTCCAAAATATGATTTTGGGTCAATTTGAATAATGTGAGTCCTAATTAGACTATATTTTAAATGATAGAGCAAGGAAAACTGAAATTCGGGCTAAAATGGGGAAAATACCAAGTTGTGGACGAAATGGTAAAAGTAGTCATTTTCGCATACGAGGTAAGTTCATGTGTAAATGTAGTAACATAATTGTCATTTTAAGCAATTTAATGTTGTTTATATGATATGATGCTGATTATTATCATGAAATATTATGCTTTGTGGTTATTGTTGAATAATATGTAATTATGTGAATTACTTGATGAGTATGAACTATCACCGAAGTATCAATTTCGATATTCCGTGGAAGATGGCAAAGATGTGTGATCGAGGAAAACGCCCGTTTGGACCTTAGGAATAGATTAGGATACAAGTGACATGTCACTAGGATGGTTGAGCATCCGAACTCGTTGAGTTGAGTCCGAGTTCACTTATGGATGCAAATGTCCGAACTCGTTGAGTTGAGTCCGAGTTCGAGAGATGTAACTAGGCATCCGAGCTCGTTGAGTTGAGTCCGAGTTCACTTATGGATGTGAACGCCCGAGCTCGTTGAGTTGTGTCCGAGTTCACTTATGGGCGGGTTACATGGTAGCTTGGCTACATATGTGGCATTTATGTGCAAACTTTCTATGTATCCGAATTATATTCCGATGTGTTCAACGAGTAAAGTTCTACTGAAATGGAGGAATACTCAAGATGAAAGGGACGTATTGGTAAGTGTTGTGAAATGGGTACTTTGAACAGGTATGTACTTAACCCTCGGGTTGAAAAATCGATATAACAACAATATGGTAAGATGATAAATGAAAATGTGATATGAATGTCTTGGTGATGATTATGTAAATGATGTTTTATGTTTGCTTATATGGTTATGTTACTTGCTATTTGCATGTGAACTTATTAAGCATTTATGCTTACTCCCTCCTTTTCATTCCTTGTAGTGTTGACAAGCCAGCTCGGAAATCGGGAACTGTCGGAGGCTCGCTCACACTATCCGTATACCATCTTGACATAATGGCTTGTATATTTTGAGTATGGCATGTATAGCATTATAATCATTTTGTATATATGGTCTTATGATATGGTTATTGAGTGGTATGGAAATGCTTGGTAATGATTAGCCATTGGAATGGCTAATCATGATCATATTTGGTGTTATGTATGTCAAATTGCTAGCTAATCCATGGAAACCATGAAATAGGTAAAATTGACCATAAAATAGATTCAGACAGCAGTAGTGACGTGAATTTTAAAAATCACTAAAAATAGTAGAAATGGAATTAAATAATGAATGAGTTATGGAATCCAAGCTTGATGAGTCTATTTTCACATGGAAGAAGCGAAACAGGTATATGAGCTATATTTTATGAGATGCTTAAATTTTTGTGAAATAGGGCCAGAGCGATTTCTGGATCCCCTGTTCTGACTTTTTAAATTCACCATAAATTTGAAAAAGATAATTAGAAGTCATGATTTATATGTACAAATTTCTTATTGAGTCTAGTTTTATTAGAGACAAACGGCATAGTCATTGAAGCTCTGTACAGCTAGATATCTGATTCGTAATACACAGAGGTCAGAGTAGTCGAACCCTAAAACAGGGGAGACTTTAACTAATAAACTGTACTAATTGGCCTGACAATCAATTCTATAAAACAATTAGTAGATAGATATATGAGTCTAGTTTCAGTAAAAATTTACGGAATTGGATTTCGAGTTTCGGAACTCGAGATATGATTTTTAAAGTGACTGTGATGCAGTTAGCCAGCTTGTCTGGAAATTTTAAAATGAATTGTATGAGCTGTTTAAGTAATGAATTAAGTCCGTTAACACCTCGTGTTCGACTCCGGCAACGGTCTCGGGTACGGGGTGTTACATTTAGTGGTATCAGAGTAGGTTTAGTCGGTTCTCGGACTAACCTAGCATGTGTAAAAGTTTAGCTATACATGTCACTGATCTATGATAGTGTGATGTCTTCCGACGCGTATGAGTACCATCTTATTTAGACAGGGTACTCTCCAACCGAGCTGTGCCGACCATGTTCAATGTTATGTGAAGGTATTTGAGTAAAATTATGATTATGATAAGTCTCGATTCAGAAAAGTATGAATAAATGTTTATGATACATATGTGATAAATATTCATATTTGCTTAATGCTCATATGATGTAGTGTATGTGGCTTACTTGATAAGATGAACGGAATAAATAAAAAGTAGTAGAGGTATGAATAAAGGTCATAATATTATGATACGAGTGAAAATGTCCTTGTCTTGATTTGGACGTTGAATGTTGATAAATGTTAATGATATATAATTTTTATGAGATAAAGGATTATAATGAAATGAACTTATCTATGTTAAATTGTTGGACTGAATTATATGATTGTAATGATATGTACATGATGATGCACAAAATGAAAGTTGTGATTGTGATGCAAATAACTATGTTTTTTTGGCCTTATATAATGTCATGAGCATGAATTAATTTAATTAAATGAATGGATAAGTAAAGCTATCTAGAAAACATAGAATGTATGCATAAGTATATTGTCTAAATGGGACAATAGGAAAATTGGTGTAAGCCAACATGAATGAATGACATGATTTTGATGATGTTACTATGATGATGGAAGTTGTGTCATATGTGTATGTATAAGAAAGTCGAGTCAGAGGTCCTACAACCCCTCCCCCTTACCGAAGTGGTACTTATAATGGAATTTCATGAGATTTGTATTGAATAAGTTTCTGGTTGAGAACCCAAAGAGTACAGTGATAGAATAATTATAAGTATGATTAGAGATTGAAAATGAGCTGACAAGTAAAGTCAGAGCCAGTAAAGTACCGGATTGACGTAAAGATTATTGGAGTTATGCACTGTCCCAGTTAGAAAAGGAATTCTCCTTGGTAAATCGAATTACTCAGGTGCAAGGTCGAGAAAAGTGTAAATCAAAATTTATTCAGAACTGGCCTTCTTTAGTGAATGGTTTAATATGAAATTTGTGACGACAGAACTAGTTGAGGAAATGATAATTGAAATGTGAACTATCTGAGTGTGACAGTTATGACTGGACAGATTTAACAGTCTCTTTTGGGATGTTCTATGTGTTTACCCGTTCTCAAAAATATTTCTATGGCTATTGATCTTCTGAAGAAATTCTTGTTATATGAGAATGTCTTTTAATCCTGGTGTTGGATGAAAGCATTGGTAGTCTGACTGGTTTATAATTTATATTGCTCTATTTCATCGGGTATTCTATTTCATTTTGTCTGATAAGAATTGATGAGAGAATTCATATGATATTATGATTCTGTTTCTTCTAATTGATGCTTCATCTGATATATATGTATGAGAAGATATATTGATCTTGTTATATTTGATTTCAGTGGGATTAAATGATGTTTTCTTCTGGACTTTCTTTCTTTGAAGAATTATCGGGGTATTCCGTATTTTCTCTATGAGTTTGGTTTTCGATTCTCCGACATAGTATCGTATCTTGGGTTTCTTTATTCTGGATTTCTTTATTCTGGATTTCTCTATCTTGGATTTCTTTATTCGGTTTCCTTGTTATCTTTGTTCCATAATTTGTCAATTATGACTCGTGTTCGAAGTGCGTTCTTCAGTTCGTGATAATCATGTTAAATATGACTATACTTCTAAATTGATCTTGGTAATGTGGTGATTTTAGTATTGGGATTTTTTCTAATTTCTGTGTAAGGATTTGACATCAGTAAAGGCATAGGTGATAAAAGCGCGAGTTTCAGTCGGTATGGTGAATTATTTATTTGAAAGATTTCATGTGACAATTATGTCAGGATTATTTTTCTCAAGTCTGATAATAGAATTTCATTTTCTACAGATAAAAGAGTAAATAGTCTGAACGAGAAGTGTATATTTATTAGAAAGAGTTGGATATTAGTTTAAGTCACTACGAATGATAAGGTTTCCATCTTGTGAAAGCTGAAAAGTTTATTACATGTTGACAGAGTTCGGATAGATGAGAATATTGGTAACCAAAGCGTCTGAACTAGACTACTTTACATTGAGTAAAGACTTCCTGACTTTTAGTAATGTATTGTTGTATGAATTGTGATGTGTTTCCAGACAGTGAGGTAATGTGATAGTTTAGAGCATCTGATGTTACATAAAATCGGAGTTGTTAAAGGGGTTAAAGCCGAGCATTGGGATCTATCAAAATTATTCTTGTCAGTGTTGATATTGGGATGGAAATGAGAAGGATTATTCTTGAGGCCATATCAGAATCATTTCTATGGCGGAAAGAGGAAAATGTGATGTATCCTATTATTAAATGTTTGGCGAGATCTATAAATCATATCTGTATTGAATGAATTCCTACTCATCAGATTCATGGAATTTCAGGTCTCTTTGATTGTTGGATTTCTTGGAATTCTGGTCTCCATTAAATCAAGTTGAGATCCGGGTTTTATGTCATGATATCATGGGAAACTGAGAAGGGTTGAAAGTTTAAGAACAGTTGAGAGTTGAGACTGTAAGCTTTTAGATCATATGAGAAATTGAAGAGATGTATTGGAGGTACAGTCTAAGTGCAAGTTCTTCGGCACTGAATATGAGATTAAAAGTGAAGACCACTTTTCTGGTAAGATTTTCGGTGACAAAAATCCCTAAAGGGGGAGAGTTGTAATATCCTGATTTTGGGCCTAGTCGGAATAGTGGTTTCGTGACCACAAAATCCGAGATAGAAATAATTATTTTATGATTATTTTGAGGTCTATGATATGATTGCATGATTTTGTGAAAATTGCGTGAAGAAATTTTATGCATAAAGTGCTTAAATTGAAATTAGGGACTAAATCGAATAATTTGCAAAACTTGTATTCTAGAAGTTTCTAGTATGAAATTGTTTTGAAACATTAATTAGGAGGTCTTAAATAGAAATTTTACCAATTTCTAAGTCTATGGACAAAAATTGGACATGGATGGAATTTTTGGAAAGTTTAGTAGTAAGGGCATTTTGGTCATTTAGGGGTAAAATGAATTAAAATACAAAATTAAAAGCCAATTTTGCTCATCTTCAACCCCATGGCCGAATATAGCAAGGAGAAACCATGGCTAGGGTTTTCAAGCTTCCAAGCTCAATTGTAAGTCCGTTCTAGCCTCGTTTTTAATGATTTTTACGTTTTTGGAGTCCCGGTAGCTCGATTAAGCTTATGCTAGCAATAATTCAACCTAGGGTTCATATTTTGAAAAATACCCATAGGTGAAATTTGTGTATTTTGGTGTTTTATGATAGAATATAAGGTTTTAAATTATGTTAGACAACTTGTGCTACTCGGTTTTAAGTGAAAACGAGCAAAAGGGCTTAATCGGTAAAAATACCTAATAGTCATAAGTACATGTTAGAGTGAGAATTTGATGTTGCCATAGAAGGGAAAAATGATCAGCATGTCATAAAACATAAGAAAATAGGATGAAGTTTAATTTACGAGCTTTGGGGAAAAAGTGTAAATATGCAAAAGTTTAGGGGCAAAATTGTAATTTTTCCAAAATATGATTTTGGGTCAATTTGAATAATGTGAGTCCTAATTAGACTATATTTTAAATGATAGAGCAAGGAAAACTGAAATTCGGGCTAAAATGGGAAAAATACCAAGTTGTGGACGAAATGGTAAAAGTAGCCATTTTCGCATACGAGGTAAGTTCATGTGTAAATTTAGTAACATAATTGTCATTTTAAGCAATTTAATGTTGTTTATATGATATGATGCTGATTATTATCATGAAATATTATGCTTTGTGGTTATTGTTGAATAATATGTAATTATGTGAATTACTTGATGAGTATGAACTATCACCGAAGTATCAATTTCAATATTTCGTGGAAGATGGAAAAGTTGTGTGCTCGAGGAAAACGCCCGTTTGGACCTTAGAAATAGATTAGGATACAAGTGACATGTCACTAGGATGGTTGAGCATCCGAACTCGTTGAGTTGAGTCCGAGTTCACTTATGGATGCAAATGTCCGAACTCGTTGAGTTGAGTCCGAGTTCGAGAGATGTAACTAGGCATCCGAGCTCGTTGAGTTGAGTCCGAGTTCACTTATGGATGAGAACGCCCGAGCTCGTTGAATTGAGTCCGAGTTCACTTATGGGCGGGTTACATGGTAGCTTGGCTACATATGTGGCATTTATGTGCAAACTTTCCATGTATCCGAATTATATTCCGATGTGTTCAACGGGTAAAGTTCTACTGAAATGGAGGAATACTCAAGATGAAAGGGACGTATTGGTAAGTGTTGTGAAATGGGTACTTTGAACAGGTATGTACTTAACCCTCAGGTTGAAAAATCGATATAACAACAATATGGTAAGATGATAAATGAAAATGTGATATGAATGTCTTGGTGATGATTATGCAAATGATGTTTTATGTTTGCTTATATGGTTATGTTACTTGCTATTTGCATGTGAACTTATTAAGCATTTATGCTTACTCCCTCCTTTTCATTCCTTGTAGTGTTGACAAGCCAGCTTGGAAATTAGGAACGGTCGGAGGCTCACTCACACTATTCGTATACCATCTTGACATAATGGCTTGTATATTTTGAGTATGGCATGTATAGCATTATAATCATTTTGTATATATGGTCTTATGATATGGTTATTGAGTGGTATGGAAATGCTTGGTAATGATTAGCCATTGGAATGGCTAATCATGATCATATTTGGTGTTATGTATGTCAAATTGCTAGCTAATCCATGGAAACCATGAAATAGGTAAAATTTACCATAAAATAGATTCAGACAGCAGTAGTGACGTGAATTTTAAAAATCACTAAAAATAGTAGAAATGGAATTAAATAATGAATAAGTTATGGAATCGAAGCTTGATGAGTCTATTTTCATATGGAAGAAGGTAAATAGGTATATGAGTTATATTTTATGAGATGTTTAAATTTTTGTGAAACAGGGCCAGAGAGATTTCTGGATCCCCTATTCTGACTTTTGAAATTCACCGTAAATTTTATAAAGATAATTAGAAGTCATGATTTATATGTACAGATTTCTTATTGAGTATAGTTTTATTAGAGACAAACATTATAGTTATTGAAGCTCTGTATAGGGAGATATCTGATTTATAATACATAGAGGTCAGAGTAGTCTAACCCTAAAACAGGGGAGACTTTAACTAATAAACTATACTAATTGGCCTGACCAAAAATTCTATAAAAAAATTAGTAGATAGATATATGAGTCTAGTTTCAGAAAAATTTACGGAATTGGATTTCGAGTTTCGGAACTCGAGATATGATTTTTAAAGCGACTTTGATACAGTTAGCCAGCTTGTCTGGAAATTTTAAAATGAATTGTATGAGCTGTTTAAGTAATGAATTAAGTCCGTTAACACCTCGTGTTCGACTCCGGCAACGGTCTCGGGTAAGGTCGTTACAAATAACGTCTAACCCTCAGTTGAAGTAATCAAAATTTATTTCTTAATTAAAACTCCTAAGGAAGCAGTAAATCACTCTATGGACTCCCATATTAAGAGTCACCCTAATCTGGCAAAATCTCATAACCCTATTTCTAGGCTTTCGATCAACTCCGCTTAATTATGCCAAATCTACTTTTAGGCAGAGTCTATTCCTCCTCTGCATAAGCACATCAAATCATGAATTAATATCCGAAATATTAACTCAAGCATTAAGAACACATAATTAAGAACAAATCAAGTATTTATCATACAGTTTAGATAATAATAACAAGATCCATCATAGGTTTTATCCCCCTTAAGTATCTAAGGGGTTTAGTTCATAATAAAATAAGAGTACATCTCAAAAGTATAAAAATAAAAAAACATGAAGAAAACTCTAAAAACCCCTGAAGGAATTCTGAGGGAGATCTTCAATCTTGGAGTAGCTCCGGCTTTTGGGATGGATCGTCTGGGTTTCTTCAAGTAATTCCTAGCGTGTGGTTCTGTATTCTAGAAAAGTTCTGGAAGAGGCCCCCCTTTTAGGACACACTTAGGGTGTTTATATAGGCTTTGGATTAGCTTTCTTCCTCCCTAAGTATCCTTTTCCGTGTAAAATACAACTCTTTGAAAAAGGGACACGCCCGTGTGCCACGGCCGTGTGACGTGATTGCCAGGCCGTGTTCACTCCGTTAAATTGCACACGGTCATGTGGGCTCAATGGCCAGGCCGTGTGAATCGTGTAAACCTTGGTCGACACCCCCGAAGGCTACAAGTGTGTGAGATGCCCGTATGGCAAGGCTTAGGCCGTGTCATCTTCTCGATTTGTCCCATTTTGTCCCCCTTTGTTTGCTCGTTTCTGGCTCCTTTTGACTCTTGGTGCTCTCCTGAGTAGAAAACATGAAATAACCGGATTAAGAGCACCAAAATCCACAAATCTAGTAATAAATATCCGTAAATATGCTAAGTATTTGGGGTATAAATATGTATAATTTGGCGTTTATCAAAGACTGTGATGTGCCAAAAACTACTCCCCGAACGAGGTACAGACATTATGAGTTTTTGGTTATGCCTTTCAGACTAACAAATGCACCTGATGCTTTTATGGATCTAATGAATTGGATCTTCAGACCATATTTGGATTGATTTATAGTTGTGTTTATAGATGACATTTTGATTTATTTCTGTGATGAATTCGAACATGCTAAACATCTGAAAGTAGTGCTATAGACTTTGCATGATAAGCAATTATATGAGAAGTTCAATAAATATGAGTTTTGTTACAATAAGTCAGTTTTTTGGGACATATTATATCAGTATCAGGTATTTGGGTTGATCCGAGCAAGATTTCGGCTGTACTAGACTGGAAACCTCTGAGAAATGTATCCAAAGTCTGAAGTTTTCTGGGACTCGCTGGTTATTACAGATGGTTGTAAAGGATTTCTCCATGATTGCAACCCTGATGACAAGAATACTTCAGAAAGATGTTAAATTCGAGTGGACAGGAAAATGCCAGAAAAGTTTTGATTAGTTGAAAGTTTTATTAATTGAAGCTCCGGTGCTAGTTCAACCAGAGTTGGGTAAAGAATTTGTCATTTATAGTGATGCATCTTTGAATGGTCTGGGCTGTGTTTTGATGCAAGAAGAAAAACTCATAGCTTATACCTTGAGACAGTTAAAACCGGATGAAAAGAACTATTCGACACACGATGTAGAATTGGCAGCTATTGTGTTTGCATTGAAGATTTGGCGGCACTATTTGTTCGGTGAGAAATGTCATGTTTATTCTGATCACAAAAGCTTAAAATATTTGATGACTTAGAAAGATTTGAATCTATGACACCGAAGATGGTTAGAGTTGTTAAAGGATTACGAGCTAGTGATTGACTACCACCCAGGGAAAGCCAATGTTGTTGCTGATGCTTTGAGTCATAAATCTTTGTTTTCTTTACGTGCAATGAATACTCAATTAGCTCTATCTAATGATGGTTCAATTGTAGCTGAATTGAAAACGAGATTGTTATTTATACAGTAGATTTGTGAAGCTTAGAAAGTTGATAATGAAATGCTAGCAAAACGGGCTCAATGTGATTTGAATACTGATTTAGAATTTCAGATTGATACTAATGATAGTCTGAGATTCAGAGGTTGAATTTGTGTTCCGAGAAACTCAGAGTTGATTCAGATGATTTTAAATAAAGCTCATAGTAGTCGGTTATTTGTACATCCAGGAAGTACAAAAATATACAACGATCTGAAATAGTTTTACTAGTGGCCTGTTATGGAGCGCGATATCTCTGAATTTGTTTCGAAGTGTTTAATCTGTTAGCAAGTCAAAGCTGAGCATCAGGTACCATCTGGGTTACTACAGCCGAATATGTTTCCCGAGTGGAAATGTGACAGAATTACGATGGATTTTGTTTTGTGTTTGCCTCTATCACATAGTAAGAAATATGTAATCTGGGTAGTGGTTGATAGACTGACTAAATTGCCATTTTATTTCGGTACGCATGGATTATTCACTCGATAAGCTTGCTGAGTTGTATATCTCCGAGGTTTTAAGATTGCATGGAGTAACTATTTCTATTGTTTCAGATAGAGATTCAAGATTCACATCACGGTTTTGGAAAAAGTTCAAGATACATTAGGTATGAAGCTACATTTTAGTACTGCTTTTCATCTGCAAACAGATGGTCAATCCAACTGGATTATTCAGATACTTGAGGATATGTTGAGATGTTGCACTCTTGAGTTCGAAGGTACATGAGAATGATACTTGCCATTGATTGAATTTGCATATAATAATAGCTTTCAATTTAGTATAAAAATGGCACCTTATGAAGCTTTGTATTGTCGCAAATGCCGAACACCTTTGTATCGCACTGAGCTCAGTGAGAATAAGATACGCGGGGTTGATTTAACCAAAGAAACTGAACAGAAAGTGAAAGTGATTCGCGATAGTCTGAAAGCAACGTCAGATCGTTAGAAATCGTATGCAGACTTGAAATGGAAAGATATTGAGTTTTAGATTGGAGACAAAGTGTTTTTAAAAGTCTCACCGTGGAAGAAAATACTCCGATTTGGTCGTAAAGGCAAATTGAGTCTGAGATTTATTGGGCCATATGAGATTATAAAGCGTATCAGGTTGGTTGCTTACAGATTGTTGTTGCCATCTGAGCTAAAAAAGATTCATAATGTATTTCATGTATCCATGCGTCGACGTTATCGATCTGATCCTTCACATGTGATCTCTCTATTTGAGATTGAAATTAAGTCTGATATGACATATGAAGAGGAACTGATCCAGATTTTAGATTGCGAGGTTAAAGAATTGAGAAATAAGAAAATATCTTTAGTGAAAGCTTTATGGCATCGACACGGGATTGAAGAAGCTACGTAGGGGCCCGAGGATACTATGAGAGAACGTTACCCAAACCTATTAGCGGGTAAGATTTTCGGGGACGAAAATCCCTAAGGGGGAGAGTTGTAACAACCCAGTTTAGACCCTAGTCGGAACAGTGGTTTCTGGACGACAAATCTGAGTCAAAAAATATTTTAATATTATTTTCAGTGTTTACAACATGATATGTGATATGGATGAAAATTTCGTGTGAAAATTCTATCGTTTGTGTGCTTGATTTTATAAAAGGACTTAATCGCGTAAAATGCAGAAGTTGCATTCTACTTGTTAAAGTGCCTTATTTGTTAAGAAATTTAAATGTGTAAGTCCTTGTGTGGTTATTTGACCTTTAGTAAATGGGATGGACAAATATAGTCATCCATTAAGTGTGTTATAATGTTAAATTAAGGGTTATTATAGTAATTTATATATTAATGACTAATTAAATAAAACAAATGATAAAAATTAGTGGGAATTATCATCTTTCTAATCGAAATTCAAAGGAAGAAGAAGCCATTGTTGAGTTTTAGGGTTCGGCACTTGCATTAGCAAATTGGTATGTGATTTTTGCTCGGTTTTTGATAATTTCTACGTTTTTGAGATCGTTGTTTCGAATACTAGCTAGCTCATGTTTGAATTTTTGAATTTTTTTGATGTATTCATGATTTTCCATTGATGATAGCTTGTGGTTTTTGTTGTTTGATGATGAAAAATAAATATATGTTGATAGATTATCATGTTTAATTAAGTGATTTTTGGTCAAAATGTGTATTAAGGATTAAATTGTGAAATTTGAAAATCTAGGGGTCAAAACATGAAATAAATGAATGAATTGGGCTGCTAGGGACTTAGTAAAATTTTTCCATGGTTGGGTGTGATGAAATTTTGAATATTTTGTGTTTTGTGAAATAGGGACTAAATTGTAAAAAATGTGAAATGCTTGGGGAAAAAGTGTAATTTGCCCATTTATTTGTTTACGGATGAATTTGAATGAATATATGATTAAACAAGTCAAATTTGTATTAATTTAGATCAAGAAAAGAAGAAATTAGATTTGGATCGGGGTAAATCAAAAGTTGTCGATTAGTCTTTCCGGTCCGTTCCACTTCGTATGAGGTAAGTTCATATACAAATGAATGCATTTAAAATGAATTATATGTGTATATTTATCATTGAAATGTTATAAATGTTGAACGAACAATTACGAGCAAGAATCAATGAAGTTACGATATCCAAAAGTCCCGTACAAACCATAGGAATAGTTAGGATACATATGTCATAACATAGGATTCCGGTATGTGATTTTGTGTAAGACCACGTCTGGGACGTTGGTATCAATTTGAGATATATGTGTAAGACCATGTATGGGACTTTGGCATCATATCTAATTTCGTGTAAGACCCTGTCTGGGACAGTGGCATCGATATTTGATAACATGTAAGACCATATCTGGGATATGGCATTGTACGAGTTTACAAGCTATCCGAGTATCCTTATCAATTCTGAACGATTGAACGGGCAATATCGAGAATGGAATGAAAATGTGAATGAGTATCTGATTCAGGTACATATGAAATGTATATGTTATTCAAGAATGAAAGGTGAGTATGTGTATAAATAATGACATGTGAATTTCATAAGAATGAATGGAGGTGAAATGCAAGTGCATTAAGAACAAGTGAGTTAGATGTGAATTATGAAACTTGTGTATGTGATTTGCTATGGATTCCATGGATAAATTGGCTTATATTTATCTTATGTGTTAAGTTTATTTATATATGGCTTACTAAGCTTTAGAAATCTTACTTTGTTTGTGTTTTTCATTGTTTTATAGATCATCGAAGCTAGCTCAGACATCGGGGATCATCGGGAACCACTATTACACTATAGACTACTTGTTGGTATTTTTGAAGCTTTGTATATTTGGTATATGGCATGCATAGGCTAATGTCATCTCGATATGTTTTGAGTTGTGGATTTAGCCATGTGATTTGGCTTGTAAATGTTGATGTGAATTTGGCCATTTAATTTGGCTTAAGTTATGCATTTGATAAGTTAAATATATGATGTATATAATGCCTTATATGTTGGCTTATTTGTTGTGATTATGTATTGGTTACTTTGATTAGTTGTTAATTGATGTGCTTATACTTGGAAGCTAGCATATTGTGGTTTGATTTGAGATGACTATATGGTATATGTTGAATTATAAAATAGGTAATAAATTGATGGATAAATACATTTATAGTTATGTATGTTTGATGTTTTTGGCATAGTGAAATGGTATGTTTTGGTTGTGGAATTGGGTAATTGAAATGGTTGATATTAGATGGTATAATATGTGGAGAATTGGCATGTTTTGGCTGCATATATATGTTTAGAAAAGATGCAATTTGATGTGGTTTAGGTATTCTTAAGGAGGGTGAGAAATGTTACTTAAACCAAGTCTATTTTCACTCCACACGGCTGAGCACACGGGCGTGTGGCTCGACCGTGTGTGACACATTACCTTGATACACGGCTGTGTGTCCCCTGGCATACCTTATGATTTAAAGTCAGTAGACCCTACAGTTTTGGCACGGCCTAGACACACGGGCGTGTCTACTGGTCGTGTGTGGCACACTGGCTGGCACATGGGCGTGTGGTCGGTCATGTGACCCAAGTCAGTATGTATGCCCTATTTTCACAGGGCCTGTGACATGGGCGTGTCTGGTAGCCGTGTGGGGCAGACGGCCTGCTACATGGGCGTGTGACCATTATATCTTTGAAAATTTTCTATGTTTTGTTTGTGAATGTTATAAGTTTAGTCTCGAACCCCTTCTAAGCATGTTTTAAGGTTTTGTATGACCTTACAAGGGACAATGTGATTGATATGAATAGATTTTGATTATGATTGTATTTATGCATGTGAATCGAGTGTGATTTCCAGTCATGCCTCATAGCCCTATTCCGGTGACGGATAAGGGTTAGGGGTGTTACATCTTCTGTCAAGTTACTCGATAATTTACCCGTTGAACTCTCGAAATACTATTGGATACACAGAAGGCTCGCACATAAGTGCCGATATGTAGCTAAAGCTACCTTAAATTGCATAACACATAAAAGCTCATTCTCGAGCTACTTACGGGTTTGCTCACACAAGCTGTCAGCCAGGACATAGCTACACGGGTTGCTCACACAAGCTGTCAAGTATCAGCAACACATGCCGGACTACCCAGCCACCGGTAGGATGTAGAAGACCAGTACTCGGGTCCACATAAACATATCTCATGAGCTCATAAATCACATGATCCCTAGTGACATGTCACTTGTATCCTAAACTATTCCTAAGGTTCAAACGGGATTTTTCGATATCACATCTCTGTTAAGCTTGCTCGTAATGTCGATCTCAATGTCCATAATACCCATCACTTACTCATGGAGCAATCAAAGCATAGCTCATAATAGCATTAAATAATTTGAATTCACATAATACTCAAGCATAAAAAATATAACATAATATCACATTATTTGTATATGAACTTACCTCGGTACAAAATGATGAAAACGAGCCTATTCTTCTTATACATTGTTTTTCCCCCAATCAATACCCGAATCACGTTTTTCTTGATTTATAATTCCAAATTTAACTTATTTAATACACACATTGTTCAAATCGACCCATAACACATACTTTGATAAAATTACCTTTTTACGCTTAACTTTTCACTTATTTATAAATTGGTCCTTAGGCTTGTAAAATGAAATGCATGCATTTTCTTCATTACCCAAGCCTAGCCGATTCATATTCCTACTCCTAATAGCCTACATTTTTCTTTATTTCACATATTTACTACCCATTTTACAACTTTTACGAATAGGCCCTTTTCATTCATTTCCATAAAAAATCATTTAGTAAAAGATGTTAAACACACATCAAACTTTCATATTCCTCCATTAAACATCAAAGTACATGCATGCCACACATGGGTAAGTTTTTGAACATGAACCCTAGCTTAAAATAAGGATAGAAATAGCTAGATCATGCTTCAAGGATCTAAAAAACATAAAGAACATCAAAAATAGGGCTAGGGTGTACTTATTATTAAGCTTGAAAAGTTGAAAAACCCTAGCTATGGAAACCTTAGAAATTTTAGCTATGGCATGGAGAAGATCAGAAAATTTTTGCTTGATTTTTCCTTTTTTATTCTTTTAATAACCAAATGACTAAAATGCCCTTTAATGCCTTTCTTTCAATTTTTCCTATGCATGCCTATTTTTGTCCAAAATTTTAGAACTTGGTCAAATTACTATTTAAGGACCTCTAATTAATAATCCATAGCAATTTCATGCTTAAAGCTTTTAGAACTCAAGTTTTACAACTTATTCAATTTAGTCCCTAACTTCAAATTGGACACTTTAGGCATAAAATTGCTTCCTGAAAATTTTACACAATCATGCATTCATATCATGGATCATCAAATAATCATAAAATTATTATTTCTACTTCAGATTTGTGGTCTCAAAACCACTGTTCTAACTAGACCCTAATTCGGGATGTTACAACTCTCCCCCTTTAGGGATTTTCGTCCTCGAAAATCTTACCAGTGAAAAGGTTTGGGTATTTGTTTCTTATGGCCTCCCTAGGCTCCCATGTAGCATCTTCAACCCCATGTCTTTGTTATAACACTTTCACAAGGGCAATACTTTTGTTTCTCAACTGTTTGACTTCCCAAGCCAAAATCTTAACCGGTTCTTCACCATAAGTCATCTCCGATCGAATCTCAACCTCTGTTGGCAAAATCACGTGTGAAGGATTAGATCAGTAACGACACAACATAGACACATGGAATACATCATGAATCTTTTCCAATTTGGATGGTAAGGCTAACCGATAGGCAGCTTGCCCTACTCTCTCAGTGATCTCATACGGTCCAATAAAATGCAGACTCAACTTACCCTTTCTACCAAATCTCATAACCTTTTTCCATGGAGAAACTTTCAAAAGTACCTTATCACCGACCTAAAACTCAATCTCTTTCTGTTTCAAATCTGCGTAGGATTTCTATCTATCCGAAGCAGCTTTCAAATAATCACGAATTATCTTCACTTTCTCTTCGATTTCTTTGACTAAATCAACCCTGTGAATCTGATTTTCTCTGAGTTCATTCCAATACAAAGGTGTTCGGCACTTACGCCCATATAATGCCTCATAAGGCGCCATTTTCAAACTCGACTGATAACTGTTGTTGTAGGCAAACTTTACCAACGGTAAGTACTTTTCCCAACTACCTTGGAATTCCAATAAACAACATCGGAGCATGTCTTCAAGTATTTGAATTACTCTCTCTGACTGATCGTCGGTTTGCGGATGGAAAGCGGTACTAAAATTTGACTTCGTACCTAAAGCCTATCGCAACTTTTTCCAAAATCGCGAGGTGAACCTCAGATCTCTATCCGAAATAATCGATATAGGTACTCCATGAAGTCTAACAATTTTACCAATGTACAAATTAGCTAACTTATCAAGTGAGAAATCAGTACATAGCAGTATAAAATGAGTCGTCTTAGTTAATCCATCAGCAATGAACCATATGGCATCTTTCTTTCTCGGAGCTAAAGGCAACCCTGTCACAAAATCCATAGTAATCCGGTCCCATTTCCACTCGGGAACCATCATAGGCTGAAGCAAACCCAAAGGTACTTGGTGCTCGACCTTTACTTGTTGACAAATTAAATATTTTGATACAAACTCTGAGATATCTCTTTTCATACCATTCACCAATACATTTTCTTCAAGTCATTATACATTTTTGTACTGCCCAGGTGAACTATTTGTGTGCCTCATTTAAAATATTCTAAATAAACTCAGTGTCCTTTGGAACACAAATCCTACCACGGAATCTCAAGCAACCATCGGAGTCACTCTGAAAATCCGATTCACTATTGGACATACACTGAACTCTCTTAGCTTGCAACTCTTTATCAACTTTCTGAGCATCACAAATCTGTTGAAGAAAAGTTGATCTAGCTCTCAACTCGGCTAGAATTGAACTATCATCAGACAAAGTCAGCCATGTATTCATAACCCTTAAGGAAAACAACTTCCTATTCAAAACGTCGGCGACCACATTCGCCTTACCCAGATGGTAATCAATCACAAGCTCATAGTCCTTTAACAGATCTAACCATCTTCGTTGCTGTAAGTTCAAGTCCTTTTGATCATTAAGTACTTAAGAATTTTGTGGTCGGTATAAACATAGCATTTCTCACCAAATAAATAATGTCGCCAAATCTTCAAAGCAAACACTATGGCGGCCAACTCTAAGTCATGTGTCGGATAATTCTTCTCGTGAGGCTTCAACTGCCTCGAAGCGTAAGCTATGACTTTGCCCTCTTGCATAAGTACACATCCAAACCATTTAAGCAAGAATCACTATAAATCACAAATTCTTTACCCGACTCGGACTGTACCATAACAGTGCTTCGGTCAATAACATCTTCAATTTCTCCAAGCTTTGTTTACACTTTTTCGACCACTCAAACTTAAAATCCTTTTGAAGCAATCTTTTCATGGGAGTGACAATCATAGAAAATCCTTTCACAAACCATCGGCAGTAACCGGCCAAACCCAAAAAGCTTCTAACCTCGGATACATTCCTTGGTTGTTTCCATTTAACGATAGTAGAAATCTTGCTAGGATCAACTCGAATACCATCAACTGAAACAATATGGCCCAAGAATCCAACTTCTCAAAGTCAAAACTCGCTTTTACTGAACTTGGCGTACAACTGTTTGTCTCTTAAAGTCTACAAAACAGTTCTCAAGTGCTCAGTATGCTTTACCTCATCTATCGAATAAATCAGAATATCATCAATAAACACAACAACAAACTTGTCCAAATATGGTCGAAATATTCGGTTCATGAAATCCATAAATATAGCAGGAGCATTCGTTAACCCAAATGGCATAACAAGAAATTCATAGTGGTCATACCTCGTTCTAAAAGCAGTTTTAGGCACATCCAACTCTTTAACTTGCAACTGATAGTAGCCGAATCTCAAGTCTATTTTAGAAAACCATGACACTCCTTTCAATTGGTCAAACAAGTCATCAATCCTTGGCAAAGGATACTTGTTCTTTATTGTTATCTTATTAAGCTGTCAGTAGTCTATACACAATCTCATAGAATCGCCCTTCTTTTTCATGAATAATACCAGAGCACCCCATGATGAAAAGCTAGGTCTCACAAAACCCTTGTCGGTCAATTCTTGCAACTGTGACTTCAATTCTTTCAACTCAGTCAGGGCCATCCTGTATGGAGCAATCGAAATAGGTGTCGTTCCTGGCATTACATCAATACCAGACTCCACTTCTCTAATTGGGGGTAAACCTGGCAATTCTTCCAGAAACAGATCCAAATATTCAGATACAACAAGCACTGGTTCAATTCTCAATTAAGACTCTTTGGTATTCAACACATAACCTAAATAAGCCTCACACCCTTTTCTCACATGTTTCTGAGCAGATATTGAAGAAAACACGATTGGCAACCTATCTGACTCATCTAATTTAACCCAGAGAATTTCACTATTTTCACATTTCAATTCAATAACTTCTTGTCTACAATTACTACAGCATCATGAACTGTCAACCAATCCATTCCTAATATAACATAAAATTTATCAAACGAAAACAACATCAAGTCAGTCGAAAACCAATGACCTCTAATTATCAAGGGACATTTCTTGCATCCCCTATCAACTAAAACATGCTTACCGAACAGGTTTGACACTTTAATCATAAATTCTGTAGACTCAACAGGCATATTCATGCTAGATACCAATTTCATGCACACATACGAATGAGTAGAACAAGGGCCAATCAAGGCAATAATAGTAGTATCGTAAAGAGAAAAAGTACCAGTTATCACACCAGGAGAAGATGTGTCCTCACGCGCACGTATGGCATAGGCCCTAGCCAGAGCTCTAGTTTCAAATCTCACCATTTATCCCTCGCTACACTTTTACTTCTAGCTCCATTACTGGTATTTCTTGAAGGTTTCCCTTTTGTAGCCATACTACTCAACCTTGTATTCTGAAATTTTTCTTTCTCGATCATCTTAGGGCAATCCTTGATATAGTGGTCTTGAGAACCACATCTGAAACATGATCCGTCCTTCATCCTACATGCACCAAGATGACATCTTTCACAATGTTGGCACGGGTTTAAAAGGTCTAGCGTTACCCACACCTAGCCATAGAGGAGACCTGAGAGTTAAAACCCAAATTTTCCTTCCTACGATTTTCGTACAAATGCCTGGCCAAAACATGAGAACGAGAATACATTTCTTTGGATTTCTTAGACTCAGAGGGGAGTGACTTCCTTATCGACCTCTTTCTTATATCTTTAGCCTCAGCCTTAGCTTTTCTTTTTTCCTTGGTCAGTTCCTCAGCTTTACAAGCCTGATCAACGAGCATAACAAATTCCTTCAGCTCAAGAATACCCACTAACACTCTAATATCCTCTTTAAGTATGTCTTCAAACCTTCTACATATTTTAGCCTCAGAAGATACACACTCTTGAGCATATTTGCTGAGACGGACAAACTTTCTTTCGTACTTGATCACTGACATGCAACCTTGATTCACTTCTAAAAATTCCTTGCGCTTCTGGCCAATGAATCGTTCCAAAATGACCCTTTCTTGAGGTGCCACGGATACTAGCGTCTTCCACCAGTGATATGCTGAGTCTCTCAACAAAGAAATAGCAAATTTCAAACATTCTTTGGGTGTGCATGATAGCACATCAAATACCTTTATTGAATTCTCAAGCCAAAATTCTACTCTCTCAGCATCATCCTCGGCATTTGCTCTGAACTCTTCTTCCCTTTGTTTTCAAATTTTATCAACTGGGGTTCTATGAAATCTCATAAAATCCATTCCTTGTGGCACTAGGGGTATGGGTTGAGGATTTTGAGAGGGTGGAGGGGTTGAGCGTTCAGGTTCATTCAAACAAACTCCGTATACCAGGCATTCATCATGTGGAGAAAGGCTTCCCTAGCCTCTTCTCCTCCTACCTGACTCAGGGTCACGGGTCTACTCTCAACTGAGCTGCCCCTTGAGCGGGAGCCGGTGCATTACATTCTACGTCATCAGCTTCATGAGAACACATGCCACGTTAGTCTGAGAATTAACTAAACCATAGCTCTAATACCACTAAATGTAACACCTCTTACCCATGTCCGATGCTGGGATAGGATACGAGGCATTACTAGACTTAACACAAGCAAACATACAAAACCGAGCCATAAAATTTTGTTTCAATCAAATTCATTCATAGATATACAAATTGTCCCTTATATGGGCCTACGAGGCCCAAAACATACATCGGAAGTAGTTTGGGACTAATCTGGGAACTTTAGAAAATTTTGGGAAAACTTAGGAAAATTTTCGTGAAACAGGGTCACACACCCGTGTGGGTAGGCCGTGTGGTCACACACGCCCGTGTCCTTAGCTCGTGTAACTCTCTATTTATGACGTCATCAACATAATTAGGGTCACACGACCAAGTCACACGCCCGTGTGGAAAATTAAATTCCAAAAATTAAGTGCAGACTTCACACGGCCTGAGCACACACCCATGTCCTGAGGCTGTGTCCTTCAAATGACTGAGACACACGGCCGTGTCTCTGCCCGTGTGTTTACTACTGGGCATTTTGTTTTGCCTAATTAGGGTACAGGGGACACACGGTCGGATCACATGCCCATGGGGTAGACTGTGTGTCACTCACGGCCTAGACACAAGCCCGTGTGTCTACCCGTGTGGAAAAATTCTAGGCTAATTTCCAAGCCATTTGCCACCCTTAAATGCTCACTCACTTATACATTTTTTATGGCATGCAACATAGCATGTTTAGTCACTCAAATACTGACAATCATGATTAATCCATGACTTTGTAATGTCAACATATCACATGCTCAAACCATCATGCTTTCATATGGCATTCCACACCAATTTCATATTTATTCATCCTTATAAACCTACCTTCAATCTACTCAATTATACCATGAACATAGTCATACTTGTTAGTCCCAAATCATTCATTAAGCATATGTGTCATTTATCACATCCATTACCAACAAGCAACCACATCATAACGCATAAACACATTGCATGCATGCATAAATAATTAGGGTTACAACCCGAGAAGCAAATATAAGCCACATTTCATGGCCTTATACAAAATGAATCATAATACCATCATGAGCCAATCCATTTGACTAATCAATATGACACATGACAAAATGACCAAGTCCCCTATACATGCCATACTCAAAATACTTAAACATAAGTATACCCAAAGGATTGAATCGATAGTGTGATCCAAGCTCCGATGTCTCTTGATCCCCGAGCTAGCTTGGTGACACTATAAAAGATGGAAAGTAAGGGGGTAAGCATTAAAGCTTAATAAGTCCATATGCAAATAACATGCTAACTAAACAAGTATTTAACATAGATTTAACATAATGAACACGATTTATAATTCATCAAATCATTTAAACTTACTTATCACATAAACAACTTTGTCATAAGTTTATCACATGCTAAGGTATTACTAATGAGTTCGGTATACTTACCTGTATCAACTCATAACATAATCTTTTGCTCATTTTTCTCACTGACTTACCCCTTGGGTCTTTTGTCAAGTTACTCAATAATTAACCCATTGAACACTCAGAATATAATTGGATACACAGAAGGCTTGCACATAAGTGCCTCATACGTAGCTAAAGCTACCTCATATCAAATAACACATACAAGAGTGACTCACGGGTCTGCTCACACAAGCTGTTGGTCAAGACGTAGCTACACTGGTTGTTC
The DNA here is from genome assembly GCF_007990345.1 of Gossypium hirsutum. Classification (NCBI taxonomy): domain Eukaryota; kingdom Viridiplantae; phylum Streptophyta; class Magnoliopsida; order Malvales; family Malvaceae; genus Gossypium; species Gossypium hirsutum. The sequence goes on from NC_053429.1 coordinate 12,597,128, forward strand.
ACACAAGCTGTCAGGTATCCGCAACACATGCCGGACAACCCAGCCACAAATAGAATGTACAAGACCAGCACCCAGAACCACATAAACATATCTCATGAGCTCATAATTCACATGATTCCTAGTGACATGTCACTTGCATCCTAAACTATTCCTAAGGTTCAAACAAGATTTTTCGATATCACATCTCTGTCAAGCTTGCTCGTAATGTCTATCTTAATGTCCATAATACCCATCACTTACTCATGGAGCAATCAAAGCATAACTCATAATAGCATTAAAGATTTTGAATTCACATAATACTCAAGCATAAAAATATAACATAACACTACATTATTTGTATATATACTTACCTCGGTACAAAATGATGAAAACAAGCCTATTCTTCGTATACCTTGTTTTTCCCCTGATCAAGACCTGAATCATGTTTTCTTGATCTATAATGCCAAATTTAACTTATTTAATACATACATTGTTCAAATCAACCCATAACATACGTTGGTAAAATTACCTTTTTACCCTTAACTTTTTACTTATTTACAAATTGGTCCTTAGGCTCGTAAAATGAAATGCATGCGTTTTATTCATTACCCAAGCCAAGCCAATTCATATTCCTACTCCTAGAAGCCCAAAATTTTCTTTATTTCACATTTACTACCCATTTTACAACTTTTACAAATAAGTCATTTTCATGCATTTCTATCAAAAATCACTTAGTAAAAGATGTTAAACACACATCAAACTTTCATATTCCTCTATTAAACATCAAAATACATGTATTTCACACATGGATAAGTTTTTGAACATGAACCCTAGCTTAAAATAATGGTAGAAATAGCTAGATCATGCTTCAAAGATCTCAAAAGCATAAAGAACAAAAAAAATAGGGCTAGGATGTACTTACTATTGAGCTTGAAAAGTTGAAAGACCCTAGCTATGGAACCCTTAGGAATTTAGGCTATGGCATGGAGAATATGAGCAAGTTTTTTTCTTGATTTTTCCCTTTTTATTCTTTTAATAACCAAATGACTAAAATGCCCTTTAATGCCTTTCTTTCAAATTTTCCTATGCATGCCTTTTTTTGTCCAAAATTTTAGAACTTGGCCAAATTACTATTTAAGGACCTATAATTAATAATCCATAGCAATTTCATGCTTAAAGCTTCTAGAACTCAATTTTTGCAAATTATTCAATTTAGTCCCTAACTTCAAATTGGACACTTTAGGCATAAAATATCTTTATGAAAATTTTACACAATCATGCATTCATACCATAGATCATAAAATAATCATAAAATGATTATTTTTACTTCAGATTTTTGGTCTCAAAACCACTATTCTGGCTAGACCCTAATTCGGGATGTAACAGCTCCAAAGACAAAAAGCGCAAGAAGAAGGAGAAAAAGATGAGGAAAAAGAAACATCATGCAACCGCATCCATGGCTGAGGAAAACTGAGTTAGTTTATTTTTAGTTTTTTTTAGTTGTAGTGTTCATGCATTGCACGTTGCTGTAATTTTTATTTTGTTAGTGCACATTGTCATTGCATTTCTATTGTCATTGCATTTAATTTTAGAGCATTGAGGACAATGCAAACTTTAAGCTTGAGGGAATGCATATGGCGTTTGGAAATGCACCAATATTTGAAAAAAATTTGAGTTTAATGAAGCATACAAGGTTTATTTGTGGTTTATGCAAATATGTTTGAAAATTTTTGTTACATTCAATGCTTAATTCATGAATCATGCGAATTATCAATATATGAGCTGGATAAATATGACTGAATGTTGTATATTCAATTCTTTGATGAATGATTTAGGTTGCATTAGTAATAGATGACGAGTAGCATTCCTTGAAACTTGAATGAATTTTCCTTTTACAGCTACTTATATATATATAGTTATGAATAGGAGACACTCTAAAGTGGGTGTATTGTGAAATGTTAATGAGGGAACACTCCAATACAAGCATTAGAAAAATGAATCTAACCAAAAGCTATCACTGCATGAGTGTGTGTCGATGTAATTACGTACTCCTTGGGGGTTTGTTACACTCCATCGTTACTTTTTAGGAACAAGGTTACAGTAATGCAATGATATCCCTTATTCACAAAAAAAGAGACATATTTTATGATCTTCATAGATACTTAGTATTGTATAATAAATATTGTATTGGTAGATAGGATTTAGGATTTGAAGCATGATGCTGGTTTTGATGAGGTTGCAATCTTATTCATTCATACTTAAAATAAGTAAGGAACTTAGTTACTAACTTAAAATAAGCTAAAATTTCAAAATCTAACATGAATTACTAACCTTGTTTTAAGCTTAAGATGGCCGAATGCTATATCCCCTTTTCTCCTTTAAAGTTCGGCTACTAAGGAAGAAGATGAAACCAACATTTTGTTTTTCTTTTGTTTTTCTATTATCCTTTCTTAATTTACTTAATTTTAATTTTTTTTTATTTCATAAATTAAACCATTAGCATATAATATTATTATACAACACATATTTTACTTACCATCATTATCATGGCCGGCCACTATAACTAAAGTGGGATATTTGACATGCAAATCCACTTATTTACACCATCAATTATTTGGCCTCTACAAAAATAACCTATCATATTTCAAAATGTCTCATATAAGTCCTACTTAATAAATTTCACATACAAATGACAAAATCAAAGCATGAAACTTTCACACATGTATTTTCACATATAATAAGCATAGAATATAACGGTTAATTATTTTTGTGACTCGGTTTTGTGGTTCCGAAACCACTTTTCGACTAGGGTCAAATTAGGACTGTCACAGTTAGTTGCACCTGAACCAGAACCGAGGCAAGAAATAGTGGTAAGTAAAGGTAAGGGCGAGGTGGACCACAATGACCAGAAACCTGTAAGTAAAGAATACAAACCTCGTGTGCCATACCCAAACTTGACAAGGAAAGACCGCACAAAAGAACAATTCGGTAAAATCGTTAAATTATTAAAGAAGTTACATATTAACTTTTCGTTTATTGAAGCTCTTTCATAGATGTCAAACGCAGTCAAATTCTTAAAGGAGCATCTAACAAATAAGCGGAAGTTGGATGAGGCGTCACATGTGGAGGCAGTTTGCTCAGCCATACTGCAGAATAAGCTTGCCAACAAATTAAAAGATCCAAGGAGTTTTACGATTCCTTGTTTAATTGGTAGCCTAGATGTTAATAATGCTTTTGCTGATTTAGGTGCTAGTATCAATGTCATGGCTTACAAAATGTTTAAACAACTAGGTCTTGGGAAACCCAAACAAACTAGGATGAGTATTCAATCAGCCGATAAAACAATCAAATTTCCTAAGGGGATTATTGAAGATGTACTCGTTAAAATTGACAAATTTATATTCCGAGTTGATTTCGTTGTTCTAGTCATAGAAGAGGATAGTAACGTTCCTTTAATTTTAAGGACGCCCTTTTTAGCAACCGCTAGAACAATAATTGATGTTGGCACAGGTGAACTCACACTTCGTGTGGGAGACAAAATAATCACCCTTCAAGCTCATAATTCGAGTAACACATCGAAAATTTAAGGTGGTTGTATAAGTCATTCTACTATAACTAACCATGTGGTGCAACCTACTTTGCAGGAAATAAGTTTGAAGAACATGCACGAGCCATGTTCAAGTAACGACAAAGGACCAATCTATGAAGAACGAAGGCTACAAATCGAGGAACTAGATGAATGGCGGACACATAAACCGGAACACCCAATAAACTGTAATCGAGTCAGGACGAGCTTAATACATCACCAAATCAACTTAAGGTTGGAGACAAAGTACTACTAGATGCAGTAGATCCTTGCATTACCACTTTTGAACCTAATGAAGAAACGGTACTCAATATTTTCCCATATGGTACAGTCAAGGTAATTCACCCCAAATGAGAAACTTTTAAGGTAAACAATACTCATCTTAAACCTTATATTAATAAAGTTGATAGCAGGGATGAGGAGTGTAAACTCCTCGAGCCACCATGATCACACACCAGAGAGGTAAGTCAAGCTTAGACTATAAATAAGCGCTTCTCGGGAGGCAACTCGAGCACTAACAGTAATGATTTATTTAAATTCTAGTTTTTCACATATAACCTACTAACTGAGTCTTGAAACATAGGGTTTTCCCATCCACACAGCCAGGCACACGAGCGTGCTTTAGGCCGTGCTCACACCACAGGAGGAGACACGGCCGTGCGATACGGCCGTGTGAAAACAGGGAAAAAAATTTTCCCCAACACGGGATGCGATAAGTTGCCACGGCCATATGACATGGCCGTGGGCGAAACTGTCAAAATAACACTGGTGTGAGACATGTCCGTACCTTGAAACCGTTGTTGAAACTGAGAATTTAACACGCCCGTGCCATTCACCCGTGGTCAACACTATCAAACTAACACGGGCGTCGGCTATCATACACGGGTGTGGGAGAAGCGAATGAAGCAAGACACGGCCGTGCAACACGGCCGTGTGCCCAAGGAACACGGGCATGGGGTGAATGTCAGACGCGCCTAAATTTAAAAATTACGAAACACACGAGCAAAAATTAGGGCATACGGGCGTGCCCTACGGACGTGTGCCCCAAAATCTATATAAACCCCTCACTATTCATCATCGCCCTCCCCAAAAATCCCTAACCCTAGCTGTTGCAACTCCACACACCCTACCTACCATGCCCGTGCGTTGCCTACAACACTATTTCTGACGACGCAAGCTTCTCCCTTTTGCGTTTGTTTACTCTTTTGTCTCTATTTTCTTTAAATATTTTTCCTATTTCATGATTTCTCTGATCCATTTGACTATCTTAAATGAATATTAATAGTAGAATAATAGAACTACTCATGCTTGTCATTAAAGAATATTGCCATTGTGCATACGACATTCATCCATTTTTCTTGTTTCCATGGATTTTATGTTTACCCACGTACATTCATGCATTAGAATTCTCATAGTTCTATTTTAATAACTTGATATATTTTCATTAGTGTTTTAGTTTTGTTCTCTTCATCTAGTGCGTAAGTCTCATGAAATATTCCTATTTAGTTTTGTTTTTCCATACTATTTTTGGGGCGTATTGGTTGAACTTCGACTTTTCAATACAGGTATATAATGTCATCCTCACGTGGTAAAAAGACCGCTATCCCTGCCTTGAAGAAGAGGAAAGGAGCAGCGTCATCCTCGGGTCCTACCACTGAGATCTGTCACCCTTTCCTCGAGTTCCTCTTGGGATGCTATTTCGGATATTACGGGCTCGACCACTAGGTGTGGGCCACTGCATCGACTCGGCTGCACTTGAACAAATTCAAATGGCTGACGCGGTCTGAGCCCTCCTGACGATAGAACCATACGGGCTCTTCTTTGAGATTATCGAGCCGACATACCTCGAGCTCACGATGGAACTATACTTGACCTTCCATCTCCAAGTTGTCTGAAAAACTTCGACGATCCTGGAACGATCCAGTTTTGCCTTGGTGGTCTAGTGCGCCAGTTGAGCATACTGGAGTTTGGAATTGCACTAGGGCTGTATACGGAGGAGTTCATGGACGACAATGAACTCGACACCCTCCACTGCCACATCCACTCCTCTCCCTCAAAGTGCTGGGAGGACCTCATCCCTGCCTCAGCCACCTATGATCCTAGCCACTTTAAGGCATCAGCCCTTGCCTGATCCCTACGATACCTACACACCATCTTGGCCACACTCTGAGGGGACGGCGGGAGAACACCAGCGTCGTCAACACTCATGATGCTTATTTCTTGTGGAGCATGGCAAACGGGCACGTCTTCGACCTTTCCTCCTTCATCGCCCTCGCCATCCGCCATCAGATAGAGTGACCTAGGAGAGGGGTCATCTCTATCGGGCCTATGTGACTCAATTGGCTCAGCACTTTGGGCTCCACAACATAGTAGCACAATCATCCTCCCTCACTCTCATCAGCCAGATGTCCCCACAGGGCATCTCGAGCATGCTAAACATGAGGATGATCAAGAAACGACGTGGCACCTACTCTCCCCAGTACCGCCTTGTCCAATCCACCGAGGAGGAGGAACCAGAGGACATTGCTGATGATGTCCCTCCACATCATGAGGACCCACCGTCTCAGCCACCACCCATCCATCGTCCAGTTCATACGGCAGCTTCATACTTTGACATCTCTGAGTGCCTTACTTGATTTGAGTAGCAGTGTTTTCAACATTTTGATCACATTGATGCTACATTTCACCAGATTTGTCAGCACCTTCATATCTCATCGCCACCACCACCTCGCGAACCATCCGGCGATGACAATGTTTAAAAATTTTTATTTATTATTTTTATTTTCACTTTTATCTTTATTTATCTTCTTTAAGTACTTTTATTTTATTTTCCTTTAATAATAGTTTAATTTTAGTTTTTACGATTTTTTATTTTCGGCTATTTCATTACGAGTAATTATGCTTCCTTATATTTCCTAAAGAGTTCTTAATTCTATCACAGTTATAAAGAGCTCCAAAGCTCATCATCGCATAGGAACTAAAAACTCCACTGACAAAGGTTTTTCATGACTGCCATGTCCTGCTCAACCACAGCCATAGCCACCACCAGATATAATATTCTTTTGGCACAGGACTTATAGACTAATGAACCTCTACTACCGCCGGAGTATCCTCCTCCACTCTCATCATTTCCTTGGCCGATTATTCTCCATAACTCCAATTCAAGGAGTTCATTCATCATTCAGGAAGTTTCACCCCTCTCCCTCTCTTATGATTATCTATTTATACTTTTCACTATATCTATCTTTGTACATTGAGGGCAATGTACATCTTAAGTGTGGAGGGGTCTCTTATATCATCATTAGAAATCCCTGAATTTTGTCTTATTCTTATGTGAATTACTCATATCACTATTAGAATGAATTTTAATTAATTTATGATTTTTATTGATATGTCTTGAATTAAAACATAGGCATTTATGCATTGATTGTTTAAACTTTAAGACATTAGGGAATCAAGCATGATAAGTTGATTTTTGAAGAATTAAAAAAACTTTTAAGTTGCTTCCCTAAGTTTAGGTATTATCTTAAGTTGAAATTCACAAGTTTAAACATCAAAAACCCATAATTTTTTGTGAGATCTTGAACCTTTAGAGCATATTTTATTTCTTTCATGCTCACTTTTATTATGAGTGCGTCAGTATTGATTTGTTATTCTAGAACTTGCTTGATTATGCATGTCAAGACCACACCATTTGATTTGATATGTCAAGATGATAAAGGCACTTAGGTTTAACCCACTCACTCCACAAAATCCTACCTTCATAATTAACCCTTAGTGAACCCCTTTGAGCCTAACAAGCCATTAATTGATTTACCCTCAATATTAACCCATAACCCATTATTGTTGAAATCCCCTAATTTGATCCATATTTTTGTTGAGATTTGATTTGAACTAATTGCTTAGCTATGTTTTGTTATTCTATGTATTTGACTTGTTCTTAAAAAAAATTACTTCAAAACATATTAGTAGTAATTCATCGTTTTTGAGCTTGAGTGTTAATTTCATATTCTGAGGAGAAGCTCACTTGTATTCAACTGATGACTAGTTATTTTTCTAGCTAGGTAATTTTCCAATTCAATCTTGATTCTAACCTTTTCCTTCAGCTTGTGACCACACCCCATAACCAAAGCCACGTTACAACCCTCTAAAGACCTTTTTGATTGATGTATCAGCTCAATTTATAGTGGTGGAGATTTGATTTTCAAGCAAGCCTATGGTAATAGCTTTTCATATTGACTAATGGGCACTTTAATTGATGTCCTTAAACACCTAGAGTGATTTGAGTGAATCTTCAGTGAGGATGTTAAAATCTGTGATATTTTGATCAAAGGTAATCACTTAGATAAGGGGAGACACCTATGTTTTCGTGATAAAATGCTCAACTTGGAATGTTTGAAACTTTGATGTACTTTTAGTTGAATTTTCAATGTATGAATACTTATGGATTATTTTGAGATATTATTGATAGGGATTATAAATTGAGAAGAATTAATTTTGATTGTGAGTTTAGGATTTTGCTTAAGGACAAGCAAATACTTAAGTGTGGGGGTATTTGATAAACTGTAATTTATACATATTTTTATCCCATGCTCAGCACATTTATGGATGGTTTCTCCTTAGATTTGGTGAATTCGATGCTCCTAATCCTTTAATTTCATGTTTTATACTTAGGTGAGCATAGGAGAGTAAAAAGAGCGAGAAACGGGCCGAAAACGGAGAAAATAGACCTACATGGGAAATCAACACGGCTTGGACTTCCTCACACGCCCGAATACTAATATTTCTCATTTAGCATAATATTATTCAACTTTTCATTCCCAAAATAACACTATCTCAATTATGCTTACATTCAAACATATATACTCATGATTTAAACTCAATTTTATAAACCAACATCATTCATTTGGTCTATTATAGAAAATCAAATATAATATCACATATTTACACACTTATTTGGCCGAATATTCAAGATCCAACATATCATCTTATAACTACTTACTTGTATGGCCAAATACTCAAGGTTCATTATATCATCACATATGGCCAAATATACAAGTACAATATATCATCATATATGACCGAATATACAAGCTCAATAAAACATCACATGTAGTCAAATATTCAATTTTAATATAACATCACATGTGCCCAAATATACAAGTTCAATATATCATCACATATGTACATACCTATGTGGCCGAATATACAAGGTCATATAGATCAACTTACATGCTCAATTTCCACATCAATGTGAAGTCTTATAGGCATAGGCTTGAAAATAAATCACCGATATAAAACTTGCCAGGCATAAGCCTGAATCACACACCGGCACAAGGCCTGCTAGACCCAAGGTCTAATATTTATTCACCAGCAATAAGCCTGCTAGGCATAAAGCCCGATCAAATTCATCAGCACAAGGCTTGCTAGGCTCAAATCCCGAATATCGCTATTATAAAGTCATTCCATAAACAGTTCATAAAACTTTCAGAGGTTTTAACTTAGTCGAATAAAACTCAACCACATTAATTCAATGTTAAAACACATTCGGCTACCCTACTGTACAAATCTAAAATTCGAATCATCATAGTAAACCATTTTATATTCGAAATAAATGATGTTTAATTGATTAAAGACTTACCTCGGATATCGACGAACGTTATAAATCGGCTATTCGACTATTTTTGCTTTTCCCCAATCCAAGTTCGATTTCTTTTGTTCTTGATCTATATAATTCCAAATTAACCTTATTTAAAGACAATTTCATTCAATTTAATCCAACAACACATAAATGGGAAAATTACCATTTTACCCCTAATATTTCATACTTTTACAAATTAGTCCTAATTGCACAAAACACAAAATACACAAAATCTCACCACATCATAGTTAGGTCAAATCTTTCTTATGCTCATACTAATCCATATTCATTTATTTTTCATTTTAGTCCTTTAATTTATTATTTTTTCAATTTAGTCCTAATAATTCAAAATCATCAAAAACTCCAATACAAAACATATTAATCCAAAACATATCTTTCATAATTTATCATTAAAAATCACAAAACACAAATATTTATCAATGACATAACTCAAAATATTCACCAAAATAAAAAATTTAAACATGGGTCGGGTAGTACTTGAAGCAACGATCTCAAAAACGTAAAAATTATCAAAAACCGAGTAAAGTCCATACCTTAATCAAGCTTTAAAGTTGCCGAATAACTATTCTTTCTTTCTTTCTTTTCTTTTTAAGGTTTCGGTCACCAAGTATGAACAAAATGCATGCTTTATTTTTTATGTTATAATATATCATATATATCATTTATTACTTTACATTTTTAACCTTTAAAATTTAATAATAAAACCATATAAAACATGCCTTCAACCATCCAATCGTATAGCCAAAGGCCTAATTTCAACATAAGTACTCCATATTAAAAAGCCTCTAACACTACAGTCCTTATGCTTTAAACTATTAAGTTTTCATTTTACGCGATTTAGCCCTTTTATTTAATTAAGCACACAAACAATCAAATTTTCATACGAAACTTTCACACATACTAATTCACATATAATAAACATGGAAAATAATATTTAAATATTTTTTGACTCAAATTCATGGTCCCAAAACCACCGTTCCATTTAGTGTCTAAATCGGACTATTACAGTTCAGTGTGAATCAACCAGTGAACCCGACTTTTAGATTGACTCGATGGATGTTTGAGATTTTAGGGAAGAATCTGTGTTCCAAAGGATACCGAGTTGATCCAGACTATTTTGTACGAGGCACATAACAGTCGTATGTCAGTCTATCTGGGAAGTACGAAGATGTACAATAACTTGAATAAAGTTTATTGGTGGAACGACATGAAAAGAGATATATTAGAATTTGTAACAAGATGTTTGATTTGTCAACAGGTTAAAGTTGAACATCAAGTAACCTCTGGTCTTCTTCAACCTATTATGGTCCCTGAGTGGAAATGGGATCGAATCACTATGGATTTTGTGACTGGATTGCTAGTGACTTTGAGAAAGAAATATGCTATTTGGGTGATAGTTGATAGGTTGACTAAATCGGCCCATTTTATACTAGCACGCACAGATTATTCTCTGGAAAAGTTGGCTGATTTGTACATTTTAGAGATTGTTAGACTTCATGGTGTGCCATTGTCGTTATTTTGGATAGAGATCGGAGATTTACGTCGTGATTTTGGAAAAAGTTGCAAGCGACTTTGGGAACGAAACTAAATTTTAGTATCACTTTTCACCCATAGACCGATGGACAATTTGAGAGAATAATTCAGACACTTGAAGATATGCTTAGGTGTTGTGTTATTGAGTTTCAAGGTAGTTGGGAAAATTTTCTACCTTTGGTCGAATTCGCTTATAATAACAGTTATCAGTCCAGTTTAAAGATGGCAACTTATGAGGCGTTATACCGCCAAAAATTTTGAACTCCTTTGTATTGGATAGAGCTTAAGGAAAGTAAAATTTTTGGAGTTGATTTGATTAAGGAAACCGAGGATAAGGTTAAGGTGATACAAGATTGTTTGAAAGCAGTGCCGGATAGACAGAAATCATATGTGGATTTGAAAAGAAAAGAAATTGAGTATCAAGTGGGCGATAAGATATTCTTAAAGGTATCACCCTGGAAAAAGGTTTTGAGATTTGGTAGAAAAGTCAAATTAAGTCCTCGTTTTATTGGGCCCTATGAGATTACCGAGAGAATAGGACCGGTTGCCTATCGCTTAGCTTTGCCGGTGGAGTTGGAGAAGATCCACGACATGTTCCATGTATCCATGTTACGTCAATATAGCTCAGACCCCTCACATGTGATTACCCCAACCGAAGTTGAAATTCAGCCATACATGACTTACGATGATGAACCAGTTAAGATTTTGGCTAAGGAAGTTAAGTAACTGAGGAACAAAAGTATTGCCCTTGTGAAAGTATTATGGCATAGACATGGGGTTGAAGAAGCCACTTGGGAACCAGGAGACACTATGAGGAATCAATACTCGAACTTGTTTACTGGTAAGACTTTCGAGGACGAAAGTCCCTAAGAGGGGAGAAATGTAACATCCCAAAATAGGGTTTAGTCAGAGTAGTGGTTTCGAGACCATAAATATAAAGTTAAAATATTTATTTTATGATCATTATGAGGTTTAGAATATGAATATATGCATGTGTTAAAGTTTCATGAAGAAATTCTAAGTATAAGGTGTCCAATTAGAAATTAGGGACCAAATTGAATAAGTTGTAAAATTTGTGTTCTAGAAGCAATTTGTATGAAATTTCTTTGGATTATTAATTAGGAGGTCTTAAAGAGCAATTTTCCCAATTTCTAAGTTTTTGGGATAAAAATAGGCCTGTATGGGAAAATTTGAACGAAAGGCATTAAGGGCATTTTGGTCATTTGGTTTATAAATGAAATAATATGGGAAAATAAGCCAAAAATCAGGTCATTTTCTCCATGTTGCTGCCGAAAATTAGGGTTATCCATAGCTAGGGATTTTAAACTTTCCAAGCTCAATAGTAAGTGCTCCCAAGCCCCATTTTTAACGTTCTTCGTATTTTTGAAATCCCGATAACTTGCTCTCTCTATTTCTACCCATATTTCATGCTAGGGTTCATGTTTAGAAATTTAACCATGCATCAGAAGCTTATGTTTTGATGATTTATAGAGAGATATGAGAGTTTAAAGGATGGTAAACAACTTTTACTAAGTAGTTTTTCATGGAAAGGGCTTTAGGGACTATTTTGTAAAAGTTATAGAAAAGGGTAGAAAAATATGAAATGAAGAAAAAATATGGGCTGTTATGAACATGAAAAATGTTCGATTAGGCTTGAGTAACCAAGAAATCCCATACATTGCATTATCTGAGCCTAAGGACTAAATTGTAAATTTATGAAAGTATAAGGGTAAAATAGTAATTTTACCCAAGTATGAATTTTGGGTTGTTTTGAGTAATGTATGTATTAAACGAGCTAAATTTGGTATTATAGATGAAGAGAATCGAGATACGGGCCTTGATCGAGGGAAGAACTAGGTTTACAAGAGTTAGGCTCGTTTTCTAATATTTTGTCCCGAGGTAAGTACATATGCAAATAAATACACTAACTATTATTATTAAATGATTTATTGATGTTTGTATGCTTAATATGCTTATTTGGCTATGTTGATAATATAACATGTTTTGATGCCTTGCTATGTGAATATGAGATGTTGGCCATGTAAAGGAAACCAATTTTGCGAGTACGTTCGTTAAAGGTCTGAAAGTCTAAAATCCTGTTTGAGCCTTGGGAATAGTTGAGGATACAAGTGACATGTCGCTAGGATAGTCATGTGTTCCATGAGCTCAATTGATATGTGATACATGCTAGGGTCTGGGTGCTGAATAGTGTACGGATACTCTTTAGCTCTACGAGTAGCCCCGTTGAGAGCGGCATGTGATTCTGTGATATGAAACACTTCAGTTCATATTTTTTCAGGTAGCCAAGGCTACGCTCAGGCACTTCGGTGCGCTTTTTCCTCGTGTCCTATTCGTATTCCAAGTGTTCAACGGGTAACGTAATATGAATTTCGAAAGTGAAATTTAAGTAATCTATATGTGTGCAAGCTGGCATAGGTATGTACTAAAACTCTATGAGAAATTAGTATATGATGATATCATGACAGGATATGTATTCGGATAAGCATGTACTTATGAATATGGAAAGGTAAATATGTATATATATATGACATGATGAAAGGCATCATAATGTGTAAATACATATGCTTAGATTATCATTAATTGAAAAATGTAGATTATTTTTATGTGTACTTCCTAAGCTTTATAGCTTACCCTCCTTTCTTTTCCCTTCTCTTTAGATACGTCAAGCTACCTCGAAGGATTGGGGAACGTCGGAGCTCGAATCACACTATCTTCAAGAAATTTGGGTATTAAAAGGTTTAATTATTTTCGACATGCCATGTATTGGAAATTTGTTTATTTTGTGTACTGTGTCATGTTGAAGTGGCCAAATGTAATGGCTCATTAAGGCATTAATTCTTTTGTATATGGCCATGTGATTTGGTCCATATTAATGATTGGGATGTATCCCTAAGTTTACCATTGCATGCATGCTAAGATATATGTGTGTTCATAATATGCATTGTTTGGTGGATGACTATTTATTTACTTGTATATGGATGCATGATTTAATACCCATAATGGATTAATAATAAGGAATGTGGTAAACCATAAAATTGGTGTGGAATGACTTAAATATAAGGTTGTGTGTGTACTAATGGACTAGCATAGAAAGGTGTAACAGTAATGCTATAATGATGCATGCCTAAGTGTCCAACATAGATCATGGAACATGCTATTAAACATATGGGAGTGTATGATTGTATTAGGGTGACCAATGGCTTGGAGAACAACATCTAATTGGTCCACTCGGGTAGACACATGGGCGTGTGTCTAAACCGTGTGTGACACACAAACAACCCTATGGGCGTGTCGTTAAACCGTGTGTCCCCTGCACCTTGAATTTCAGGTTAAAATATATGGTAGTAAACACACGGGTAGAGACACGGCCGTGTGTCTCAACCGTGTGGAGGACATGGCCTATGGCCACTGGCATGTGCTTGGCCGTGTGCCTCAAAATTGTATGATGATATCATAAACAGAATTCTCTCTAAAATCACACGAGCTACCACAGGGGCGTGTGCCAGGCCATGTGAGGGACACAGGCCAAGGACACGAACGTGTGCTCGGCCATGTGAAAACCCCTGTAGGTTCGAAATAGTAAATAAATCCAATAATTCAACACGGATGTGGGACATGGGCATGCCCCCATGCACACGGGCGTGTGCAATGTCTCCACACGGGCGTGTGAGGCTTAAACCTAGAAATTTTCTTAGAATTTTCGTAAGTTCTCGATTTAGTCCCGGTCTACAAATAATGTTTTTTTGGGCCTCATATGCCCATAATAGGGACAAATTGACTTTATTTGATTGGTTTTTTTTAAATTGGATGAAATTTTATGGCTCGATTTTGCATGTCTGTTTCTGTTTAAGTCCGATAATGGCTCACACCCTGTCTCGATCTCGGGTACGGGTAAGGGGTGTTACAGCTTCTGCTATAAAAAGCACTTAGCGTGCGAAACTGTAATAGCTTCAGCTATGAAAGGCACTTAGTGTGCAAGATTACAATAGCTTCGGCTATGCTTTGGCACTTAGTGTGCGAGATACCGAGTATTCGACAATATCACGTAAAGGTATGAGTTTGATATGAATTTGTATAGGTATGTACATATAAAGCATGAAATCCAAATAGAAGAAGTTATGAACTTGTTTATAAACACTTGCGTAAGTATGAGGAGAGTTTGTTGGTCACTATGATATAGATACTAATTAGTTCGAATTGATGATTTGAATATTATGAACTGTTGAGTATATTTAATATGAACTTACTAAGCTATGAAGCTTACTATGTGTTATTTGTCTATGTTTTATAGAGAATCAAAGCTAGCTTTGACTTAGGGATCATCGAGAACATCATTTCACTATCAAACACCTAAGTTGGTACTTTTGAGGTATGTATATATGGTATATGGCTTGTATATGCTAGTTAAGGTACTTTGGTTGTGAATATGGTCATGAGATTTTGGCTTACAAATGTTTATGTTTGGAATGGTATGTATAGTCATGAATGATGGCTTATTTTGGTATCTTTTGTTATAAAAGTGGTCAAAGTTTCATAGTTGATAAATGGTTAAGTTTTGTGTTTGGTAAATGATCTTTATGGTAAAATTGAAGTAAAGAAATTGAGAAGTTATGTGCTTTTGAATAGATATTTATGATATAAGTTTTGGATAGTTATTTGGTATTGATCGAGTACTAAATTTGATTTAATTGCATATTGTATAAATGATGCAATGAATGATGATTTTGGGCTACTTATTATATGATGAAATGGTGTCATTTGGTTGTTAGGTATGTATGAAAAAAAAGGGGTGGCAAATTGGCCTTTCAAATGGCTTATTTTTGTCAACATGGGCAGAGACACAGACGTGTGTCTCAACTGTGTGCGACACACGGTCATGCTACACAACCGTGTGTCCCCTAGGGTACCCTTTTGAATTAAGTCAGTATACCCTATAGTTTTGACATGACCTAGGCACATGGGCATGCCTATTGGCCATGTGTGTGGCACACGAGCTAGCACATGAGCGTGTGGCTGGCCATGTGGCCAAGTCAGTAACCTCCCTAATTTTCCCACGGCCATGGCACACGGGTGTGTCTCCGGCCGTGTGGTGCAAGTCAGTATGTATGCCTTGTTTTCACACGGCTTGTGACACGGGCATGTCTGGTAGCCATGTGAGGCACACGGCCTATTACACGGGTGTGTGACCTTGAAATTAAAGAAAATTTTCCAAGTTTCCTAAAGTTTTCAAACGTTATCGATTTAGTCCCGAACCACTTCTAAGTATGCTTTAAGGTCTCATAGAGCTTTAAAAGGGACATTGTGAATGTTTTTGAATGGATCTTGAGTATGAATGTATAAATGTATGTGAATGAGGTGTGTTATTTGGTAATGTCTCGTAATCCCATTCTGGAGACGGATATGGGTTAGGGGTGTTACAACCAATCTTTTCTATTAGGGCGAACCACTCTCGCAAGGATACCTTTAACTTCACAATTCACCCTTTCAACTTGCCCACTTGATTGTGGATGATAGGTAGTAGCAATTTTATGTTTCACATCATATTTTTCAAGTAACCACTTAAGCCATTTATTTACAAAGTAAGATCCTTCATCGCTAATTAAAGCTATAGGAGTCCCAAACCGTGTAAAAACATGCTTATGTAGGAATCGCATGACTACCTTAGCATCATTTGTTGGGTATGCCTCAGCTTTAACCCACTTGGATACATAATCCACAACTACCAAAATATATTTGTTCCCATAAAAAGAAAGAAACGAGCCTAGGAAATTAATGTCCTATATGTCAAATAGTTTAACCTCAAAAATATTTGTCAAAGGCATCTCGTTCCTTCTTGATATGTTTTCAGTTCTTTGGCATCTATCATAGTTTTTCACATATTCATACACATCCTTAAACATTGTAGGGCAAAAAAATCTTGCTTATAAAATCTTCGTTGCAGTGCAGGAACCACCAAAGTGTCCTCGACTTAGAGATAAATGGCAGTGGTACAAAATCTCGTCAATATCATTTCCAGCTACACACTTCCTGATTATGTTATATGCACATTGTTTTAATAAAAACGAATCCTTCAAGAAATAATACCGACTATCATGAAGAAATTTCCTCCTTTGTTGGTATGTCATTTCTCGTGGAATTATTCCACATGCTAAATAATTGGTAAAATCAGCAAACCAAGGTGTTTCATGAATTCAACTTACCTCAAAGATATGCTCAATAGGAAAATTCTCATTAATTGGAACAAGTGAAGAAGTTACCTCATTTTGTTCCAGCCTCAATAAATGATCAACTACTTGATTTTCAACACCTTTTCTATCTTGGATCTCAAGGTTAAATTCTTGGAGTAAATGTATCCAATGAATTAGCCTTGTTTTAACATCCTTCTTCATGAGTAAATACTTAATAGCCGCATGATCAGTAAATATTGTAACTTGGTACCTATAAGATGTGAACTTAACTTGTCAAAAGTAAAAACTATAGCAAATAGTTCTTTTTCAGTTACCTTATAATTGAGCTAGGCTCCTGTCCAAGTTCTGTTTCATAATAGATAGGATGAAACACTTTGTTTCTTTTTTGACCCATCACAACTCAAACAGTGAAATCGCTTGCATCACACATCAACTCAAAAGGTGAGTTCCAATTAGGTGTAACAATTATTAGGGATTAAATTAATTGGCTTTTGAATTCCTCAAAAGCTTCTAAACATGCTTTATTAAAATAAAAATAAAAAATATCTTTTTCTAAAAGCATATACAAAGGTTTAGAAATTTTTGAAAAATCTTTGATAAACCTACGATAAAAACCAGCATGGCCTAATAAACTTCTAACTCTTTCCACACTAACTAGAGGTGGTAATCTTTCAATTACATCCACCTTTTCTTTATCCACATTCCATTTTTGGAAATTTTATGTCCTAAGTCAATTCCCTCATTAACCATAAAAGGACATTTCTCCTAGTTAAGGACAAGATTCGTCTCATCGCATCTTTTTAGTACCTTAGCCAAATTACTCAAACAAACATCATAAGTGTTACCAAAAACAGAAAAATCATCCATGAAAACCTCAATAAAATTTCAAACATATTAGTGAAAATTGCCATCATACATTGCTGAAATGTGGCATGTGCATTACATAAGTCGATAGGCATTCGCCTAAAATTAAATGTACCGTATAGGTAGGTAAAAGTAATTTTATGTTGGTCTTCTGGTGCTACAATTATTTGGTTGTATCCCAAATGTCCATCTAAAAAGTAGTAAAATCCATTACCTATCAGTCGATCTAAATCTGATCCATAAAAGGCAATAAAAAATGATCCTTACGTGTGGCTTTGTTCAATTTTACATAGTCAATACAGATTCTCCATCCCGTGATAGTTCTCGTTGAAATTAACTCGTTACGTTCATTCTCAACAATTGTGATTCCACTATTCTTTAGTACACATTGTACTGGACTTACCCAAAGCTATCTAAGATGGGGTAGATAATTCCCACATCTAATCATTCGATCACCTTCTTCCATACTACCTCTTTCATGATAGAATTAAGTCTCATTTTCCTATAGATTCTACCTTGCTCACCTTCCTCTAAAATAATCTTATGCATACAGAAGGAAGGGCTTATACCTTTTATGTCAACTATGGTCTAGCCAATTGCCTTTTTAAGTTCTTTAAAATAGCAATCAATTGCTCCTCTTAGTTTTCTGTCAGTTCTATTGAAACAATCACATGAAAAGTAGAATAGTTACCTAAATAAATGTATTTTAAATGGGACAAAAGTACCTTTAGTTCAAGTTCCTCGATTGACAACTTGGGTTGTGTAAATTCCTGAACTTCCAACTCTAGCGGTTTGAACCGCAATGGTTGAACATAACTCCACTGATTGGTTTCCATCAAAGCCATGTTTTCATTACCTTTTCCATCTTCCAATGGTTAGACCCTAAAGTGTTCTCCAACGGGTCTTCTTCAAAATTGCTCTTGCATTCTATAGAAACTAAGGTTTCTAATTCCTCCATTACTAAACATTCCTCTACCGAATCAGGAAATTTCATGGCCTTCAAAACATTAAATGTTACTTGGTCATCCTGAACTCTCATTATGAGTTCTCTTTTTACACATCTATCAACGTTCTTCTTGTGGTTAGGAAAGGTCTTCTTAGGTTGATCAGGACTTCCTTATCTGCTTCAAAGTCTAACACAATAAAGTCAATAGGAGAAACAAACTTATCAACTCTTACCAGAACATCATCGATCTTTCCCTCGGGATATGCTAAAGATCGATCTGCTATTTGAAGTGTCACGGTAGTGGGTCTTACTTTATCTATTCTCAACAGTGTGAAAATAGATTTGGGAATCAAGTTGATGTTTACTCCAAAGTCGTACAAAACTTTACCACAGTATGATTCTTCGATGTTACAGGGTACCGTAAAGCTTCTAAGGTCTTTCAATTTTGGAGGTAGCTTGTTCTGTAAGAATTCACTGCACTCCTTCGTCAAATCAACAGTCTCATACACACTAATCCTTTCTTATTGGACAAAATATCCTTCATAAACTTCACGTAGTTGGGCATCTATTCTAAAGCCTTCACCAACGGGATGTTGATGTGAGGTTATTTTAGAACATCCAAGAACTCTTTGAATTGTACCTCTTGTTTCTACTTATTCTTCTAAAGTCTTTGAGGATATGGAACTCTAGGTTGATACGGAAAACTCTTTGGAGGAGGTAAATATACAAAATAAGGTGTTAACTTCTCAGAATTCACTTGTTTAAGGTTTATCTCATCAGATTTCTCAGCATTTGATTTTTTTGGTGTAGGAACTTAAACTGTTGGTTGACTTTCCTCCTTTTCAGTAGGCTCATCTTCAATTACAACTTCCTTGGCTTCCAAAATCTTACAACTTCGTAATGCAACTACCTTTCAATTTTCCTTAGCCAAACTCTTTAGTTTTTCTGTATCACTCGACAAGGCTTCTTGTGGTCTACTTCGAAGCTTAGTAGCTAATTGACCCATCTGGTTCTCCAGATTTTTCAATGTTGATGCTTGACTTTGGATTAAAGTGCTATTTTTTGCCATGTATGCCTTCAACAAGTCCTCCAAACTATTTGATGACTTAGTTTAAAGTGGTTTTGGAGCTTGTTAACTAAACCCTTGAGATTAGTTAGGCCTATGTTGCATATGAGTGTTCGGTCCATTTCTTTGGTTACTTTAGTAAAAATTCAGATGATTCCGCCGTGATAGATTGTAAAAGTTGGACTGTGGTCCTTGTTCACTTCTATTTTGATACCAATTTCTTACATAATACACCGACTCAGGGTTCAAAGGGCAATTCTTGAAAGAATGGCTAGCCCAACAATACACACAGGAAACAACATCATACTGACTTGGTAATTGAGATGGAAAATTATTAAAACCATTAGTGGTAAACTATTATATCATAGAGGAAATAGAAGATACCTAAGTAGAGAGTGAAGTCAGTGCGTCCACTTCATGCACTCCAACTACTCGTCTTTTAGAAATTTCTCGATTTGTCGGCCATTGGTAATTGTTGCTAGCTATCCTTTCGATGATCTTGTATGCCTCATTATAAGACCTAGACAAAATCGCTCCATTTACAAAAGCATCTACCATTAACCTTTTATGTGCGTTGAGACCGTTATAAAACGTCTCCAGTTTGATACAATGAAGAATACCATGATAAGGACACTTAAAAAGAAATTCTTTGAATCTTTCCTATGTCTCGTATAAGGACTCGTCATCCAATTGTTGGAAAGTAGTTATCTCATTTTGTAACTTTGCGTTCTTGCTCGGTGGAAAATACTTTACCAAAAACCTTTCTGCTAATTTTTTCCATGTAGATATTGAACTTGGTGGCAATGAATTCAGCCATGCTTGTGCTCGATCTCGTAATGAGTATAGAAATAACTTCAAGGTGTAGTATGATAAGTGCGATATTTTGTTTGATTGTTATTGATAAACTTTCTATTTGGTGGGATATATATTTATATCATAGATATTATTCTTCTTCTCAATATTTTTATAATGAATTTTAATTTTTTATATTTTTCATAACTTTTATAATATTTTTTTTAAAATTTATGACCTTTAGGGCGTTTGTGGGAGAAGCGCCGCTAAAGGTTTTTTATATAAACGCCGCAAACTTTAGCGGCGTTTTTTATATAAACGCCGCAAACTTTAGCGACGTTTTTTAGATAAACGCCGCAAACTTTAGCGGTGTTTCCTATAGCGGCTTTTTTGTGGCGCTAGAAAAAATGCCGCTAAAAGTCAGTTTTGCTATAGTGGTTCTTGGATGAATTATGAAAGTTTAGTAGATGATTTATAAGCTTTGTCCTTGAATTTTGATGAAATAGAGCTATTTGGGCTAATTTGTGAAAATAAGGTTTTGAAGGAGTAATTTGTAAATTAAATGTTTTATTTGGGCTTGTATGGAAGCCATGAATATTTGGCCAAGCTATAGTATTGATGAATTATGCATATTTGTGATTTTGTGAAAAATAGACTAAATTGTCAAAGTGTGATAATATAAGGGCTAAAATGCAAAGTGCCCTAAATATGTGTTCATGGATTATTTTGAATGAAATGAATGATTGAATGGTTGAATTTGAATTGTATTAGATCAAGAATAAAGAAAATCAGACTTAGATCGAGGGAAGTCCAAAGTAGTTGAATAGTCGACTCGTGTCCGTTTGAAACCTAGACGAGGTAAGTCAAAATACGATTACGTGTTAAATTGAGTTAATGTTACATATACTAGTTATATTCTGTATTGGACAACCGTGAGAGCCTGATGAATGAATCTTGAATAAGTTCTGATAATATGCTAGTATTTGAAAAACTCTATATGATTCTAAAGAAACGTTGACATTGATCAGAGATATCGTGTAAGACCGTGTCTTGGACACAGGTCTCGATTTGAGCTTTACGTGTAAGACCATGTCTAGGATATTGGCGTCGTATCTGATTACGTATAAGACCATGTCTGGGACATTGGCATCGTATTTAATTTCGTGTAAGACCCTGTCGGGGACAGAGGCATCGGCACTGAATTACATGTAAGACCACGTCTGAGACGTAGGCATTGTACTCCATTATGAGTATTTGTATCACTTCTGAACCATCTGATGGTAGAGTACGACATATGAGAATGTATATATATGAAATGTATAATCTTTACAGGTACGTTTGTATCGTACTGAATTTCTAAATACGGAAGACTCTGTTGCTGTGAATTGACTATGAAATCTTGCTATTGACTTCCATTTATATGCTTTAATAGTTAGAATGATTGTATTTGGCTTACAAAGCTCTTTGTAGCTTACCCTGTGTGTTTACTGTCTGTTTTACAGTTATTGTAGATACTGAAGGCTCGGGGATAGTTGAGGATTGTCACCACACTATCGATCTCATTTTGGTACTTTTGAAAGTGTAAATACTTTTAAGTATGGCATGTATAGGCTAGAATATCCATGTATTAAGTTTTGAATTGTATATATGTTAAGCCATGAGAGTTGGCTAGAAAATGGTATGTTTGTGTTAAGTTTTGGTATGGTTTTGAATGGGTTGTTGAATGATGATGATATAGTTGTAATGAAGCATGTTTTAAGCATGAAATTGGCTAAAAATTTGTTGTATGAATGTTGCTTAGCATTGCTAGTAGGAATGACCCAAAAAGGGGTGGCAAATTGGCTTAAACCAAGCCTGCATTATGCCACACGGTCAGAGGCCACGGGTGTACCTGGTGGCCGTATTAGTTTGGCAGTAACCTCTTAAAATTTGCACGGTTAGGGAACACGGGCGTGCCTTATAGCCGTGGGCTTAAGCCAGTAGCTAGCTATGTATCACACGGTCATGGCACATGGCAGTGTCTGTTGGCCGTGCAAAAAAGTTAGTATATGACATCTTTTTGACACGGTTGGATCACATGGGCATGGCTTATGCCCGTGTGAGTCACACGGCCTAGTCACATGTGCGTGTGGCTTTAACAGTTTTGAAATATTTGATTAAGTTCTAAAAATTCTGAATGAGTTAGGTTTAATCCCGACCTTTCGTAAATGTATGTTTTAGGCCTCGTGACCATATTAAAGGTTGAATTGTGGATGAATAACTATGTATTGATAATATATGATATCAGTGATTCTGTATTGTTCTATCTGTCCGGTGATGCCCCTTACCTATTCCGGTGGCGGTTACGGGATAGGGGTGTTACATTTTATTGGTATCAGAGCCAGGTTTAGTCTATTCTAGAACTACCATGGCGTATGTGGGTCTAGCTATACATGCCATATATCTGAAACTGTGATAGTGTGATGAATCCTAACATTGAGATGTGCTTCTATATAGCAATGGATCCCAATAGAGCCGTAGCTGACAATGTTGAAAGTAATGCGCCTGCCCCCGTGCAAGGGACGGTGCAAGATGATTCACAACCGGCTATGAGTAGTCGTGATGGTGAGGCTAAGCAAGCCTTCTATCAGATGATAAATGAATGGTTCACCCAATACATTACAACCAATCCGACTGTACAACAATCTCCACCCCCGGTTAATCCTTCTCAAACTCTTGATATGCCACGAGTGAATCTGGTACAGTTGAGTAGACCACCGGTTGATAAGATTAGAAAGCATGGGGCTGAAGAGTTCCGAGCTACAATGAATGATGATGTTGAAAGAGTCGAATTATGGTTAGAGAATATAATACAAGTGTTTGATGAAATGTCCCTAAATCTTGAGGAATGTGTTAAATGTGCTATTTCACTTTTGAGAGATATGGCGTATTATTGGTGGAAAACTTTAATATCTGTGGTTCTGAGTGAACGAGTTACGTGGGATTTTTTTCAATTTGAATTTCGGAAGAAATATATCAGTCAAAGATTCATTGATCAGAAGTTTAAAGAGTTTCTCGAGCTTAAAGAGGGCCGTATGTCTGTTACTAAATACGAACG
Organism: Gossypium hirsutum; assembly: GCF_007990345.1. Classification (NCBI taxonomy): domain Eukaryota; kingdom Viridiplantae; phylum Streptophyta; class Magnoliopsida; order Malvales; family Malvaceae; genus Gossypium; species Gossypium hirsutum. The sequence goes on from NC_053429.1 coordinate 12,620,862, forward strand.
TGAATTTGTGAGATTGAGTCAGTATGCCCGTAAATGTGAATCGAATGAAGCAATAATGTGCAAAAAGTTTGAAGATGGCTAAACGAAGATATCCGTCTGTTAGTTGGGATTTTGGAAATTAAAGAAATGGTAGTGCTCATTGAGCGAGAATGTAAAGCTGAAGAATTAAGTAAAAAGAAAAGAAAAGTTGATTCTGAAGCTAGAGATGTTAGAAAGAGATCTTCAAGTAGATCATTTCAGTCTGGGTCAAAGAAATTTTGAGATGATCAGAACCATTCAGATACTAACGTGGGACATTCGAACAGAGATTGAACTAGATCGTATTCGAACACCAGAGCTCCTGTTACATATGTTTCAAGTGTTGGAAATGTCCGATCTGAGAAACCTAAATGTAAACACTGTGGTAAAAGACATCTGAGAAATTGTAGATTGAATGACCGAACCTATTTTCGATGTGGATCTCTGGATCATTTTGTAAGAGATTGTTCTGAACCTGTTGAGCAAGAAAATGTAAAGAATCCGAGATCGAGTAACACCTCAGCTAGAGGTAGACCTTCCAAAAATGCATGAAATGCAAGTAGTGGTCAAAGAGTTACTAGAGATACTATTTTTAGATCTGAGGCCAGAGCACCTGTTAGAGCCTATGCTATTAGAGCTCGTGAGGAAGCTTTGTCACCAAACATGATTACTGATACTTTCACTCTTCATGATACCTCTATGATTGCATTGATAGATCTTGGATCAACGCATTCTTATATCTGTATGAATTTGCTGCATAGTAAGAATTTTCCTGTAGAGTATACTGAATTCATAATTAGAGTATCGAACCCCTTAGGTAAAAGTGTTTTGGTTGATAAAGTTTGCAAGAATTATCCGTTATTGATTCGAGATATCTGTTTTCTTACCGATCTAATTCTTTTGCCTTTCAATGAATTTGATATAATTCTGGGAATGGTCTAGTTAACCTTGCACGATGCTATTGTGAACAGCAAACAAAAGGTCATTGGTCTAAGGTGTGAGAATGATGAGATAATTCGAATTGAGTCTAGTAACCTGAATGGACTGCCAGCTGTGATATCTGCCATGAAAGCATAGAAATATGTAAAGAAAGGTTGTGAAGCCTACTTAGCTTATGTGTTAGACTCAAAAATGAATGGTAAGAAAGTTGAATCAATGCTTGTTGTCTGTGAATTCTCTGATGTGTTTCCTGAAGAACTGTCGGGTTTGCCTTCGAACCCAGAAGTTGAGTTTGGCATTGAATTAGTTCCTTGTACTACTCCAATTTCGATAGCTCCATATAGAATGACTCCGACCGAATTAAAAGAACTAAAATCTCAGTTGCAAGAATTGACCAATCGAGGATTTGCTAGACCGAGTTTCTCACCTTGGGGTGCTCATATTCTATTTGTGAAAAAGAAAGATGGCACAATGAGAATGTGTATTGATTACCGTCAACTTAATAAAGTGACTGTAAAGAACAAATATCCTCTGCCTAGAATTGATGATTTATTCGACCAGTTGAAAGGTGCTACTGCGTTTTCTAAGATAGATCTGAGATCAGGTTACTACTAGTTGTGAGTAAAGGATTCTGACATTCCGAAAACTAAGGGCATTACAAATTTTTAGTTATGCCTTTTGGATTAACGAATGCACCTGCTATTTTTATGGATGTGATGAATAGAATTTTCAGATCGTATTTAGATCAATTTGTTGTTGTATTCATTGATGACATATTGATTTATTCACGAGATGAATCTGATCATGCTGAGCATTTGAGAATAGTGCTACAGACTCTGCGAGATAAACAATTATATGCAAAGTTCAGTAATGTGAGTTCTGGTTGAGAGAAGTTGGTTTTCTTGGTCATATCGTATCAACCTCCTGTATCCAAGTTGATCCGAGTAAAATTTCAGCTATTCTGGACTGGAAACTCTTGAGGAATTTATCTGAAGTCCGTAGTTTTCTGGGACTTGCTAGTTACTATAGAAGATTTGTAAAAGGCTTTTCGATGATTTCGACTCCACTGACTAAACTGCTTCAAAAAAATGTGAAGTTTGAGTGGTCAGAAAAGTGTCAAAACAGTTTTGATCAGTTGAAAGATTTGTTGACTGAAGCTCCAGTATTAGTACAACCTAAATCAGGTAAAGAATTCATTGTTTACAGTGATGCTTTATTAGATGTACTTGGTTCTATTTTAATGCAAGAAGGAAAAGTCATTGCTTATGCTTCGAGACAATTAAAACCGCATGAAAAGAATTATCTGACACATGACATCGAGTTAGGTACAATCATGTTTGCCTTGAAGATCTGGCGTCACTATTTGTTTGGTGACAAATGTTATGTATTTTCTAATCATAAAAGTCTGAAGTATTTAATGACGCAAAATAATTTTAATCTACGACAGAGAAGATGGTTGGATCTGTTAAAAGATTATGAACTTGTAATTGATTATCATCCGGGTAACGCAAATGCGGTTGCTGATGCTCTGAGTAGGAAATCGTTGTCTGTGCTGCATGCTATGAACGTTCATTTAGCATTGTTTGATGATACTTTGATTTGTGTTGAACTGAAAGCAAAACCCTTGTTTACACAAGAGATTTGCGATGCTCAGAAGTCTGACAATGAATTATTGGCAAAATGAGTACAGTGTGACTCTAAATTCCAAGTTGATGCTAATGATTATTTGAGATTCAGAGATAGACTATGTGTTCCAAGAAATCCTGAGTTAATTCAGATGATTTTGAGTGAAGCTGATAGTAGTAGATTTTCTGTACATCGAGAAGTACAAAAATGTATAATGATTTGAAACAACTATATTGGTGGTTGGGAATGAAAAGGAATATCTCTAATTTTATTTCTAAATGTTTAATCTGTCAGTAAGTTAAAGCTGAACATCAAGTGCCATCTGGGTTATTACAACCGATTATGATTCAAGAATGGAAATGGGATTGGGTGACCATGGATTTTGTATCGGTTTTGCCTTTGTCTTCGAAGAAGAAAGATGTAATCTGGGTTGTAGCTGACAGATTGACAAAGTCAGCTCATTGTATTCCAGTACGATCTGATTTCTCACTTGATAAGTTAGCTGAGCTTTATATTTATGATATTGTGAGATTGCATGGTGTACCATTGTCGATTGTATCAGATAGAGACCCGAGATTTACATCGCGATTCTAGAAGAAATTGCAAGATGCTCTGGGTACTAAATTGCATTTTAGCACTACTTTTCATCCACAAATAGATGGTCAATTTGAACGGATTATTCAAATACTTAAGGATATGTTGAGATGTTGCATTCTTGAGTTTGAAGGTACGTGGGAACAATATCTACCTTTGATTGAATTCGCTTATAATAACAGTTTTCAATCGAGCATTAAAATGGCACAATACGAAGCCTTATACGGTAGAAAGTGTAGAACTCTGTTATATTGGTTTGAGCTCAATGAGAATAAGATTTATGGTATTGATCTGATAAAAGAAACAGAACAGAAAGTGAAAGTAATCCGAGATAGTCTGAAAGCTGCCTCTGATTGTCAGAAATCATATGCAGATTTGAAAAGAAGAGATGTTGAATTTGAGATTGGTGATAAAGTGTTTTTGAAAGTATCTCCGTGGAAGAAACTATTTTGATTTGGTAAAAAGGGTAAGTTGAGTCTGAGGTTCATCAGACCGTATGAAATCATCGAACGAGTTGGGCCGGTTGCTTACAGATTGAAATTACCATCTGAGTTAGAAAAGATCCAAATGTGTTTCACGTATCAATGCTTCAACAATATAGATCTGATCCTTCGCATGTAATTTCTCTGTCTGATATTGAAATCCATGCTGATATGACTTATAAAGAAAAGCCGATTTGTATTCTGTCTCATGAGATCAAAGAATTACGTAACAAGAAAATTCTGTTAGTTAAAGTGATGTGGCATAGAAACGAAGTAGAAGAGGCTACATGGGAGCTTGAAGATGCAATAAAACAGCAATATCCGAATCTGTTTGACGATAAGATTTTTGGGGACGAAAATCCCTAAGGGGGGAGAATTGTAACAGTCCGGTTTAGACCCTAGTCAGAATAGTGGTTTCGGGACCACAAATTCGAGTCTGAAAAAATTTTAATATTATTTTCTGTGTCTGTAATATATGAATTTGTATCTGTGAAATTTTTGTGATTTAATTTGTCTGTTTCTGTGCTTAATTATGGAAAGAAAAATGATTTAATCACATAAAAGGTGAAATTAGCATGCTACATGTTTAATGTATGTTTTTGAAATGGCTTTGGACTAATAAGTCCTTATATAGTTATTTGACCATGTAATATATTAAATGACCTTGTTAGACATTAGTAAATGGTTTATTAATGTTTAAAGACAAGGGTAAAATAGTAAAAAGGTATATTAAGTTAATATACATAAAACAAAACATGAAAACAGCCATAAACACATTGTTTTTACCGAAAATCAAAGGAAAAAGAAAGAAAAAGGGCTTCCTAGGGTTCAGCTCTTGTTAACCTTGATTAAGGTATGAATTTGCGTCCGTTTTTGATAATTTCTACGTTTCTATGATCGTTGTTTCGTGTTCTTCAAAGCCTTTGTCTGAATTTCTGTTTCTGTTAAAGATTTCATGAAATTCCATTGTTGATATCATGAGTTTTGTAATGTTCTTGGATGAATTATGAAAGTTTAATAGATGATTTATAAGCTTTGTCCTTGAATTTTGATGAAATAGAGCTATTTGGGCTAATTTTTGAAAATCAGGTTTTGAAGGACTAATTTGTGAATTAAATGTGTTATTTGGGCTTGTATGGAAGCCATGAATATTTGGCCAAGCTATAGTATTGATGAATTATGCATATTTGTGATTTTGTGAAAAATTGACTAAATTGTCAAAGTGTGATAATATAAGGGCTAAAATGCAAAGTGCCCTAAATATGTGTTCATGGATTATTGATCGCGATTTTTGTGTAACAGGTTTTAAATATTTATAAAGGATCGTTCTTAGAACTAACTATTATCACAACGTAGGCAAGTGTACCTATCGAACAGTAGTACAGTTTTAACAAGACCGAATTGTCGAACCCAAAGGAACTAAAAGTACTAGTAATGACTGTCTTTTTATTATCTAGCCTAAGAATAAGGGGGTTTGTTTTAACTAAGTAATTAACTAAACTAAGAATTCACAAAGAATAGAATTGGGGGATTACTTTTGGAAAACGATTGAATTAAGACAATACCTAAGGAAGAATCCACCTAGACTTCACTTGTTATTCTGACTTCGAATCGGACGATTTATTCATTTAACATGTTCCATAGAGATCCCTAAGTTATGTTATTATCCCTATTCAAGACTAATAACGTCTAATCCCTAGATTGAATAATTGAGACTTTTCTCTATTTAACACCCGAGGGTTGTATTAACTCGATCTATGGATCCCCTTATTAGGTTTCACCCTAATCTGGTAAAATCTTCTTAACTTATAATCTCTATCAAAAATATCTCAAACTAATTCATGAGTATTCGTACATTTAGAATTCAACTAAAAGAACATTAGAGCTTCAAACATTCCAAGTTGAGTATTTAATCATGCAAAACTTTGGCATCTCCCCTTATCTAAGTGGTTACCTTGATTCGAAATCTCACGAAGTTTAACATCCTTACTAAATATTCACTCAAATCACTCAAAGTGTTTAAGAACAATGAAATTAGTCAATATGAAAAGTTATTACCATAGGCTTGCATGAAAATCACATCTCCACCACTATAAATTGAGATGGTACATTAATCAAAAGGTCTTTAGAGGGTTGTAACGTGGCTTTGGTTAGAGGATGTGTTCACAAGTTGAAAGAAACGGTTAGAATCGAGATTGAATTGGAAAATCACTTAACTAGAAAAAGATTTAATCATCACTTGCGTACAACAGAGCTTCTTTTCAAAATATGGAATTTAAATGCTTAAGCTCAAAAATAAAAGATTACTACTAATGTGTATACATAGTTTTTTTTAAGAACAATTCAAATAACATAGACTAACTATTAAGAACAAGACATAGCTGAGCAACTATTTCAATTCAAATCTCGACAAAAATAGGGATCAAATTTAATTTTGGGGATTTCAACAAATAATGGGTTAAGGGTTAATATTAAGGGTAATACAAGAACGAGCTTGTTAGGCTCAAGGGGGTTCACTAGGGGTTAATTGTGGAGGTAGGCTTTTCATGTCATGGGTGGGTTAATCCTAAGTGCCTTAATCATTTTAACATATCAAATCAAATGGTGTGGTCTTGACATGCATAATCAAGCGAGTTCTAGAATAACAGTTCAATACTGACGCGCTCAAAGCAATAATAAAAGTGAGCATGAAAGAATTAATAGATGCTCAAAAAGCTCAAAAATCTCAGAAGAATTATGGCTTTTCCCACATAGACACGTCCTGAGGCACGCCCATGGGATAGGCCGTGTCTGTGTGGGAAACCTATATTCAAGAGCTCTGTTAGTAAGTTAAGTGTTAAACACTAAAATTTAAAGAAGTTAATACAGTTAGTGCTCGGGTTGCCTACCGAGAAGCAATTATTTATAGTCTAAGCTCGACTTACCTCTCTATTGAATGGTCATGGTGGTTCGAGGAGTTTATACTCCTCATTCCTGCTATCATTCTAATAAAAATAAGGTTTTAGACGGGTGTTGTTTACCTTAAAAGTGCCAAACTTGGGATGACTTACCTCTACTGCATCGAATGGGAAAATGCTAAGTACCGTAAGAGGGATTTCTTCATTCAGTTTGCTAGTGACAATGTGAGGATCTGCGGCATCTAATAATACTTTATCTCCAACATTAAGTTGATTTGGGAAGGTATTGAGCTCATTCTGGCGTAGTTTTGGTTTATCGTGTGTTCTCCGTTTATGCATCCGCCATTTATCTAGCTCCTCGATTTGTAGCCTTCGACCTTCATGAATAGGTCCTCTGCTACTATTTGAGAATGGCTCTTGTACTTCTTTCAGACCTATTTCCTACAAAGTAGGTTGCACCATATTGTTAGTTTTAGTAGAATGGTTTAGACGATCACCTTCAATTTTCGATGTGTTGCCAGAATTACGAGCTTGAAGGGTGATTGTTTCGTCTCACATACGGAGTGTGAGCTCACCTGTGCCAAATCAATAATTGTTTTTACAATTGCTAAAATGGGCCGTCCTAAAATCAAAGGAGTATTGCTATCCTTCTTTATGTCTAGAACAATGAAGTCAATGAGAAATATAAATTTATCGATTTTAACTAGCACATCTTCAATAATACCCCTAGGAAATCTTATAGTTTTATCTGCTAACTGAATGCTCATCCTAGTCTGTTTGGGTTTCCCAAGACCTAATTGTTTGAACATTTTGTAGGGCATGACGTTGATACTAGCCCCTAAATTAGCTAATGCATTATTAACATCTAAACTACCAATTAAGCAAGGAATCATAAAACTCCCTGGATCTTTTTGTTTCTTGGGTAGTTTATTCTGTAGAATAGCTAAGCAAACTGCGTTTAGCTAACTTTTGCTTATTTGCTAAAAGCTCCTTTAAAAATTTCATTGTGTTTGGCATCTGCGATAGGGCTTCAATAAACGGTTAGTTAATATGTAATTTTTTAAGAGTTTAAGGAATTTACCAAATTGTTCATCTGAACGGTCTTTCCTTGTCGCATTAGGGTATGGCATACGACGTTTATATTCGACATTCACTAATTTGTTTTTATTATGACCTACCTCACCTTGACCTTTGCTCACCACAGTTTCTTGCCTCGGTTCTGGCTCAGGCTCAACGAATCCTTCTTCATCTTGAACATTAATTGCGTTGAGTTGTTCCATTGGGTTGGGTTTAGTATTACTTGGCAAGCTACCTTGTGGTCGTTCAGAGATTAGTTTGGACAGTTGGCCTATTTGAGTTTCGAGCCCTTGAATCGAAGCTTGTTGATTTTTAAGTGCTATCTCGATATTCTAAAAATGAGTTTCTGACACCGATATAAACTTTGTGAGCATATCTTCAAGGTTTAGCTTCTTCTCTTGTTGGTATGGTGGTTGTTGGAAGCCTGGAGGATTTTGTGGCCTTTGATTCCCTTGACCTCCCCATGAGAAATTTGGGTGGTTCCTCCAACCTGCATTATAAGTGTTACTATATGGGTTATTTTGGAATCTAGAGTTATTGTTACCCATCTATTGGACTTGTTCCTCCTCGATGCTAGGGTTGAAGGGTTGATACTCTGTGCATGCTCCTCCTCCATTCGTCTCGCACCTCATTACTGGATGTACCTGAGTAGAACTAAGTAAACCATCAATCTTTTTATTTAGAAGTTCTACCTAGTTTGACAGCATAGTAACCGAATCAACTTTATAAATGCCTACTGTTTTAGTTGGCTTAGTCCTCATGACTTGCCACTGATAGTTATTCAATGACATCTCTTCAATAAATTCGTAAGCCTCTTCAGGTGTTTTGTTTTTGATGGTTCCACCGGCTGTTGCATCAATCATTTGCCTTGTCGAGGGGTTCATACCATTGTAGAATGTTTGAGCTTGCAACCATAGAGGTAATCCATGATGAGGACACCTTCGCAGTAGGTCCTTGTATCTCTCCCATGCATCGTAAAGAGTTTCTAAGTCCATCTGCACAAACAAAGAGATATCATTACGTAATTTGGCTATTTTAGCCGGCGGGAAATATTTTAATAAAAAATTTTCGGTCATTTGTTCCCAAGTAGTAATTGACCCTCGTGGTAACGAGTTCAACCACTATTTAGTTTTGTTCCTCAATGAAAAAGGGAATAACCGAAGATGAATGGCATCGTCAGAAACGCCATTAATTTTAAATGTATCGCAGAATTCCAGGAAATTTGCCAAGTGAGTGTTTAGATCCTCATCATAGTACAAGGAGCAGGATTTTAATTTGCTAGTTCAACGGTTATCGCAGGAGGTAGCTGATTGTCTTGGTTTTCAGCCATCTCCTCGATTAGGGTTTCGAATATCGTCCTCTTGCTCGTTCTCTGTGTATCTTAAGCTTCGCCTTATTTCTCTTTGGTTTCTACGAACTGTGCGATCGATTTCTTCGTCAAAAAGTAGTGGTCTTGAGGGGTTTCTTCTAGTCATAAACTATAAAAACCTGCCAAGAGAAAGAAAAAGTAAATTAATAAATAATAATAATAATAAAATAGAATTAACTTGCAAGAAAAATAAATGGCTAAAGTAATAAAAATTGAGCGTTCCTATATCTTAGTTCCCTGGCAACGGCGCCAAAAACCTGATCGCGATTTTTTTGTGATAGGTTCTAAATATTTATAAATAATTGTTCTTGAAACTAACTATTATCACGATATAGGCAAGTGTACCTATCGAATAGTAGTACAGTTTTAGCAAGACTGAATTGTCGAACCCAAAGGAACTAAAAGTACTAGTAATGACTGTCTTTCTATTATCTAGCCTAAGAATAAAGGGGTTTGTTTTAACTAACTAATTAACTAAACTAAGAATTAACAAAAAATAGAATTGGGGGATTACTTTTGGAAAACGATTGGATTAAGACAATACTTAAGGAAGAATCCACCTAGACTTCACTTGCTATTCTGATTCCGAATCGAACGATTTATTCATTTAACTTGCTCCATATAGATCCCTAAGTTATGTTATTATCCCTATTCAAGACTAAAATCGTCTAATCCCTAGATTGAATAATTGAGACTTTTCTCTAATTAACACCCTAGGGTTGTATTAACTTGATCTATGGATCCCCTTATTAGGTTTCACCCTAATCCTATCTCTAGGCACACAATCAACTCTACTTAATTATGACAATTGTACTCTTAGACAGGGTCTATTCCTCTTCTGAATAAAAGCTTAACTTGAATCAATATCCTGGAATATCAAAACAAGAATTAAGAACACATAATTAAGAACAAGCCAAATATTTATCATACAATTCAGAAAATAATAACAAGATTCGTCTTAGGTTTCATTCTCCTTAGGTATTTAGGGGATTTAGTTCATAACTAAAAAGGAAAACATCTTTGAAGAATAATGAATACAAAACATAAAGAAAACCCTAAACTCTTAGAGGGAAATTGAGGGGAGATCTTCAGTCTTGATAGTGAATCCGGCTTCTGAGATGGATCAACCGGCTTCCCTTGAGAAGTTCCCTACCTTCTTCTCTTTGTGTCTCTCCTTCTTCCTCCTCTAGGGTGTATTTATAGGCTTTGGAATTCCTAAGAACCCTCGAAATTAGCCTTTTCTAAATTGGACCCAACTAGGGCTCTGCAAGGACACGTCCGTGTCACACGCCCGTATGTGATTACTTCAGGCCGTGCTCGAACCTGTTAGAACGGCACGGGCGTGTGTTCTACTCGTGTGAGTCGTGCTTTGATTCTTCCAAATTGACACGGTAGTGTGTTCTGCCTGTGTGAGGAAGTCCAGACCATGTTGATTTTATACTTTGGCCCATTTTCTCCGTTTTTGGCCCGTTTCTCGTTCCTTTCTCTCTTCTATGCCCGGTGATTCTGTATTGTTCTGTAATGTTCTGTCTATCCGGTGATGCCCCTTACCTATTCCGGTGACGGTTAAGGGATAGGGGTGTTACAGTGAGAGTATGAAGAAAGAGTACATGTATGCATTTAAGGCTTATTTAATATTGAGATTGTAAGTAATTGAGATTATCAAGTATTAAGTAAGTGATGAGTTTTGAGTTATGCTTGTGACACTTTATGACATGATTAGCAATATGCCTATATTATGAAAGAGTACTCATGTGTTAAGTGAGATGTTGCAGGTATTTAAGAAAGCTATTAAGTAAGGTGCCTTTTGTATTCTGAGCCTTTGGTAAGGTTACCGAAGAGTAAGATGGGAAAGTATGAACTAAACATTATTTAAGCAAATTATGACAGCATAGTAGTAAGCTAAATTGATTGCTAATGCTTATTATTTTACATATGAACTTACTAAGCTTTATAAGCTTACTTCTTTCACTTTCCCATGTTTCACAGTACTTAAAAGAAAGCTCAGGTTGGAGGTCGTCAGAGATCACTTCACACTATCGACTATCAAGGTACCAAATGGGTATCTTTGTTTACAAACGTTCTACTTTATGGCATGTATAAGGACTTAGCCATCTTGTGTGTATGTCCTTATGATTAGGCTAAAGAATGGTATGTAAATATTTGATATTTATTAGCTATTTAAATGGATAATGAAGAACTTGTTTTGGTGTTATGTATGCCTAAATGGTAGTTAATACAAAGAAATCATGAAAAAGTGAAATTAGCATTAAAACAGTATTGAACAGCAGCAGTGATGTGATCTTGAAAAATCACCAAGAATAGTAGAAACGGAATTAGCTGATAAATAAGATATATAATTAAAGCTTATTGAGTCTATTTTCATATGAAAGAATTGGAGTAAACAAAAGAAGTGTATATTAAGAGATATTTGAATTTTAGTAAGACAGGGTCAGAACGATTTTTGAATCCCCTGTTCTATTTATAAATTCACTAAAAATTTTTAAAAAATAATTAGGAGTTATAGTTTATATTTATAGATTCCTTAGTTAATCTAATTTCAAGAGAAATAAACAGCATGGTTATTTGAATTCTGTACAGGGAGAAAATTGATTTGTAGTGAGAAGAGGTCAGAGTAGTCAAACAGTGCAACATGGGAAGCTTTAACTAATAAACTGTACTAATTGGCTAGACCAAAAATTTTGGAAAAAACTAGTAAGAAGATATATGAGTCTAGTTTTAGGAAAAATTCACAAATTTAAATTTTGAGTTTTGTGATTTGAGTTATAATTTATTTAGTGACTATGATGCAGGTGGGCAATTTTATAAGGAATAATGAAATAAATTGTTTTGATTTGTCTAAGTATTCGAAAAATTTTTAATGTTCCCGGTTTGGCCCCGAACTATTTCAATTGCATGTTTTAGGGTCTCGAGGGCCCTTTTTAGAGACATATTGAATGAATGTAAATAAATTAATTTTAAAAGCAAATTTTATGCCCTAAATTAGTAAGTTAAGTCAGGTAACGCCTCGTGCTCGACTTCGAAGATGATCTCGAGTAAGGGGTGTTACAAACTTGCTTGAATCAATTCGGAGAATCTCACCATCTGAGTATTTCAATTCAATATACTTTCTACCATAATTTACAATCACATCATGTACCGCTAACCAATCCATGCCAAGTATTACATCAAACTCCTCGAATGGCAATAGCATAAGGTTAGCCGGAAAACAATGACCTTGAATCGTCAAGGGATAATTCTTACCGACTTTATCGACTAGGGCTGACTTGCCTAGAGGGTTTGACACCTTAATCACAAATTCTGTATTTTTTATTGACATATTCATACTAGACACCAATTTCATGCAAATGTAGGAATGGGTTGCCCCTGGGGTCAATTAAGGCAATGACACTAATATTATAAATAGAAAATGTACCCGTGATAACATCGGGAGTAGAGGCTTCCTCTCGAGCCCGTATTGCATAAGTTATTTCTGGGGCTCGAGCCTCTAATTTTGCAGTCGTATCCTTGGCAACAGTTTGACTACCACTTGCACTTTCAGGATGTCGTGGTGGTTTACTTCGAGGATTAGGAAAGTTAGACTTTGGGGCTAAATGCACCTCTTTATCTTCTTGTTTCGGGTAGTTTTTAAGGAAGGGGTCAAGGGAACCACATCTAAAATATGCCCCACTCTTCATTCAACATTCCCCAAAATGAAACTTGTTGCAGCTCTTACATCTCGACTTTTGTTCATCTACACTCCCCACACTAGTTAACCTAGGGGAGGAAGACTTTGGGTTGTGTAACGCCCCAATTTTCGAGAATTCTGTGTATGTTGGTAAATTTAAAATTTCTGTGTTTTGTCTGTTTGGCGTAGGTTTAATTATGTTAGTGGGCCTCTAGAAGACCCAAGTTTAAGTTAAAATTCGGTAACTTTAGTTAATTTTAGTTCCATAGAAAAAAGGGGTTCTGGTTAATTGGGCTTTTAAGTATTAATTGGGTAAAATAAAACACAAAGAAGCAGGTGGAAAAGTGGCATGTGACGCCACTGGGAAGGCTATAAAAGTGGCGTGTGGATGCTAGAGGGAGCTGAGGTTCAAGTCACAATGACAGCATATTAAGGGAATTATTTTTATGTTTAGAAAGGGTAAGCAATGGAACTCAAGTAAAAGACTGTCAGGAGGAGTTTGAGTTGCTCAGGTGATTGAGTAAGGAGGGGATAAAGGAGAAGATTTAGGAGCTGATAAGGGGAGAAAATCAAGGAATCTGAGTATGAAGTAAGAGTTGGCCGTATAGGGGACTCTGTAAGTGCACATTCGGCTAGGGCACCTTATGTTGGGAATTTCGGCATTTGGTCTAGGGCTGCCGAATTCTTTTATATTTCGGGACTAGGTTATTTAGTTTGTTCTGCCGAAAATTAGGTTTCTCTTCTCTTCCCTTTTATTTTTGCTAAAAACCGAAGACTTCACCTATGCTGACTTCACAACCACAACACTGAATTCTCTGCTCATCTTTTCTTTTTCTTTTAGCCGAACCTAGAAACCCCTCACTGTGTCGTTTTCTCCATAGCCGAATACTACCTCTTTTCTCATCCTCTCCCTTCTTCTATCTTCTCTTTTCCTCATAATCAAACTTATACCCTTCCTTCTCTGTCGCATCCATTATTGTTACCATCTCTCATATTCTCCAAGAGCCGAATCTAGTGGTAGCCGAACTTCTCTTCTCTTACTTACTTATAAAAACCGAAATCTATAAACCTGTGGTGGAGGAAGCCGAAACTTGGGTTGTTGGAATCTGTTTCTTCTCACGAGTACGGTAGATCAGGGTTAGGATCGTGGATAGGCGCACTCTTTTAAGCCGAACAACGATGGTAAGTTGGTGAAATAATTTGCGTTAATCATACATGTTTTAAGAAAAAGCTGAAACCCTTAAGAGGGGCTAACGTTTGGACTAAGGGCATTATGCCTCTGTTTTTTTGAATGTGTAAGCATTAGCGTGAGAAAGGGAGCTTGCAGCGAAGGATTTGAAGACTATTCGGTTGGATCCTTAGATCTAATCCATATTTCGGCAAGAAGGTAAGAGCAATAGGGTTTTAGGCATGGTTGGCCGAATATGGTAAGAGGTTAATACATAGTCATTTTTGATAGTTAGATTAACGTGTTAGTAATCCAATTGTAGGCAGTTTGTGTGTGGATCTCGTCAGCATATCATCGTAAACAGGTGTGTAACTGACACCCTCTCATAGACTAGATCGGCAAAAGCCGAAATGCCAAAATACTGAAAAGTCAGTATTTTGAGAACATGTGAGTGTGCGAACGCTCGTGAGATTAATAGTTTGATGTATATGGTAGATTAAAGTGATAAGACTATATAGTGCAGGGCTCTGTGCATTTGATGTTTTTGGGCTTAATGGGCCAAAATCGGGATAGTGGGCCAACGGGCCCAATTTGGTAAGAAAACGCGATAAGTGTCTCTGGTCGTACGTAAATGGCTATGTTATGCATGGAAACCTTAAGAGTAGTGAAATTACTTGAATACCCCTATGTATGGAAATTATTGATATACCTCTAGGTGCAAAATTACCATTATACCTCTAGTGTTACTTTTGACTGAAAAGCATGATGATTTAATTCTGTATGATGTATACCATGATTGTATATCTGCTGCATGGGGACATAGGTTATATTATGGAGGAAGCGTCCTGGTGGCTATGCCATAATTATCTGATCTAGTGGCTCTGCCACATATATCTGTTCTGGTAGCTTTGCCACAATTATCTGTTCTGGTGACTCTGTCACATTATCTGTTCTGGCAGCCATGCTGCATATTTTTGTGGTGTGTAGCGGTTGGGTGGGTCGAGTAGTCTCCCCACATGGTGAAAGGTAGGTATGGGGGTGCATGTGGTTGGAAATGGGTTGGGTTTTGCATAAACATGTGATATCTGTTCTGTTCTGTTATGGGCCTATGGGCTCTATTCTGACTTCTGTTCTGGGCTAAGGCCAACTTATTCTGTTCTCTGTGGTTTGAACCGATATAGGCTATGGTTAGGTTAATTTACACACTGAGTTTCCCCAAACTCACCCCTTTATTTTCATCCATGCAGGTAATCCCCAACCATAGTAGGCTTGGAGCTGTGAGGGATTCGGAGTGGCCACACATTCTACAAGTTGATTTTCTTCTGGTGAACTGGACATCCCTTTTTATTTACGTTTAAGGTTTTTGGTTCTTTAATTGTAATAAGGCCGCTCAATTATTTTTATGGTTTTAATATGTTTTATTAAGATAGGTATTACTTATATTTAACTGTTGAAATGAATAGCTTTTAGGGCGCGTTCTCAAAAATAGTAATTGATTTCAAAATAACACGACAACAAGCAAAGCTTCCGCAATAAAACTATTTTCCAAAATTAATCACTTTTCCTAAAAAGGACTTAATTAAATTGGATTCCTGGAAATATGCATGACGTTAAGGTGTGGCAATGACGGTGTGCATATCTAGGATTGGATCCGAAGGGAGCTTGGTACTTAAGCAGTCCGAAGTACTCACCTCCTCTTTTCTGGTTTCTTACCTGGTGCTCAGCTTCCATTCACTTTAACCTATATTGAAATTATCTTTTAAAACACTAAGTAAGTTTTTCTAGAACAACAACCTGAAATATTTCGAACGCTTCGATGTGGCATGTCGGATCCAGCCATAATGTCTGGGCCGAGTTTGGGGTGTTACGTTTAGTGGTATCAGAGCCTGGGTTGCAACAACTCGACTGTGAATGGGTTTACAAAAACAAGGATTTTCGGAAACAAAAATTTTATTAAAAAAACTCAATTTTCAAAATTTAAATCCTTAGGTGGTATTCCGAATCTTCAGCCCAAGCCTGTAAGTATTACTTTGAACTTCTCTGAATATTTTCCTGAATTATCTATCTGTACTAAAATCCTACTAGTATAGGATGATACTGAAACCATAGGAAAATTTGATAAGAGACTGAAACTGTAGCTAGACTTTGATTCTGCGGAAACAAACTTTGAATTACTGTCTGATTCATAAAACATCTGTAATAAACACTGGAATATCGAATTAATGCATAAAAATTCGTAATCAAATAATACGATATGAGTACAAGAGCCGCTCGTGGAAGAGGCCGTGGACGGGGCTGAGGAAGTACTCGAGCGAGATCTTCGTCTTCGGGACATATGCCGGCGGCGGATGCACCAGTACCACTAGCAATGGAGGTGGAGTCTCATGACCGTGGTGCCGGGGATGATGCCCTGTCACAGGCAACGCTTCGGGTTCTAGAAAGGGTTGTCGGGGCAAGTACGGGTAACGAAATTTGGGGATCTATTTTCGAATGACTTCGGGCTAACGGAGCGGAGATCTTTAAGGGTGTGTCTGGTGTAGCCTCGAATGTGGCGGAATATTGGTTGGAGGCCACAGAACGGATTATGGACAACTTGGACTGCTCTGTGGAGCAGAAGCTGAAGGGAGCCGTATTGTTGTTACGGGACGAGGCTTATCAGTGGTGGCTCACTGTGAGAGAAGGGACCCCAGCTGATAGGGTAACTTGGGAATTGTTTAAGATGGCTTTTAAAGGGAAGTACGTTGGGGCGAGTTATGTGGACGCCCGCAGAAACGAATTCTTGAATCTAGTGCAAGAAGGTAAAACAGTTGCTGAGTACGAGGCCGAGTTTCTGAGGCTGAGTCGGTATGCCGTGGGCATAGTCACTACGGAATATGAGCGAAGTGTGCACTTCGAGGATGGTCTTAGGGATGACCTTAGGGTGTTGATTGCTCCGCAGAGGGAGCGAGACTTTGCGGTCTTGGTGGAGAAGGCAAAGATAGCTGAGGAGGTAAAGCGTGCTGAAAAGTAGAATCGGGAGAAGGATCGAAACCATTTTCGGAGGGATTCAGGACCCTCGGGTGGTGCTAATAGAAATGTTAAGAGAGCAAGAGTGGAGGAACCAGTTCGAGCTGTGCTGATGAATGTGGTTAGACCACCAATCTGTGGAGACTGTAGTAAGGTACATTTGGGTGACTGTAGGAAACATTCCGGTGCTTGTTTTTTATACGAATCTATGGAGCATAGAGTTAAGGACTGTCCTCAGAGAGCTGATCAGGCTCAGGTTGCTGTAAAGAGGGTTGCTCAACCCATGAGAGGTGGACCACAACCACCGAGAGGACGTGGAGAAGGTAGGGGTGGAAATAGAAATGGTCGAGGTCGAGGGGCACTTGGCAAGGGTGCCGAAAATACTGAAGCTCGACAACCAGCGTTGGTGTATGCAGCTCGTCGTTGAGAGGAGGGCGACGCACCTGACGTCATAATTGGTACGTTTTTGGTTTCTAGCATGCCGTCTACTGCTTTGGTGGATATTGGATCTACTCATTCCTATGTTGCATGTGCCATATCTGGGTCGTTGGGAGTGCACTCTGAGAAGATTGTGAATGGGTATCTGTGCTAAGTCCTTTGGGTCACTCGGTTAAGGTAGACAAACTGTATAGGGATGTACCCTTAGAAACTCAAGGTAGGATTTTCCTTGGAGATTTGATGGAGTTACCGTTCAGAGAGTTTGATCTCATTCTGGGAATGGACTAGCTTGTTAAGCATAAGGCGACTTTAGATTGTGCTGCTAAACGAATAGTGTTAAGGACCACGAAGGGTGAGGAGGTTATGGTGAAAGGTGAGCGAAGGGATTATTTGTCCAATGTGGTGTCGGTATTAAGAGCCAAAAAGTGGATCCGGAAAGGTTGTGAGGCCTATTTGGCATTTTTAAGTCAGTCAGAAGAGGAGAGACTAACGGTGGATAAGGTCAGGACCGTAAAAGAGTTCCAAGATGTTTTTTCGGAGGAGCTTTCAGGATTGCCTCTGAACCAAGAAGTTGAGTTTGAAATCGACTTGTTGCCTAGAATGGCGCCCGTGTCCATCGCACTGTATAGGATAGCACCGAAAGAGTTAGTGGAGTTAAAGGCACAAATTCAGGAGTTGTTGGATAAGGGCTTCATCAGGCCAAGTGTGTCTCCATGGGGAGCACCGGTGTTATTCGTGAAAAAGAAGGATGGTACGATGCAGATGTGCATCGATTATTGCCAGTTGATAAAACTAACGATTAAGTATAAGTATCCACTGCCAAGGATTGACAATCTGTTCTACCAGCTTAGAGGAGCTTCTGTATTTTCCAAGATCGACCTTCGATCTAGATATCATCAGTTAAGGGTCAAGGAGGCAGATATCCATAAGACGGCATTCAGAACTCGGTATGGTCATTACGAGTTTCTGGTTATGCCATTTGGACTAACGAATGCTCCTGCAGCATTTATAGACCTGATGAATCGTGTGTTCCAACCATTTTTGGATCAGTTCGTAGTCGTCTTTATTGACGATATCTTGGTATATTCTGAAACGAAAGTGAATCATGATGAGCATCTTCGTATAGTGCTGCAAGTGTTAAGGGAGAAGGAACTTTATGCGAAGTTCAGCAAGTGTGAATTTTGGTTGAAGGAAGTAACCTTCTTAGGACATGTGGTATCTGTTAAGGGGATTAAGGTGGACCCTCGGAAGATTGACGCAATTTTGGAGTGGAAGCCGCCTAGGTCAGTGTCGAAAATACGAAGTTTTCTAGGATTGGCAGGATACTACAGAAGGTTTGTGGAAGGTTTTTTTGTGATGGTAGCACCTCTGACAAAACTCATAAGGAAAGGAGTACCATTTGTATGGACTGAGAAGCAGCAGGAAGCTTTTGAGAAGTTAAAGAAAGTTCTGACTGAAGCACCTGTGTTAATTCAGCCGGAGTCTGGGAAGGATTTTACTGTGTACAGTGACGCATCACATGTAGGTTTGGGCTGCGTGTTAATGTAAAAGGGTAAGGTGGTTGCATATGCATCACGACAGCTTAAGCCTCACGAGGGGTACTATCCTACTCATGATTTGGAGTTGGCGGCAGTGATATTTGCACTTAAGATTTGGAGACATTACTTGTACAGAGAGAGGTGTATTATATACACAGACCACAAGAGTCTTAAGTATTTGTTGACTCAGAAGGAGCTGAACCTTAGGCAAAGGAGATGGATTGAGTTGCTTAAGGATTATGCTGTTCGATCGAGTATCACCCAGGCAAGGCTAATGTGGTAGCCGACACTCTAAGTCGTAGAACTGTATCTGATCTGAGAGCAATGTTTGCTCGTCTGGGTCTGTATGATGATGGAAGTCTGTTGACTGAGTTGCAAGTAAGGCCAACCTGGGTGGATCAGATTAAGGAAAAGCAGTTGAACGATAAGTCTTTGGTCGCTCATTTTCAACAAGTTTAGAAACTTCTAAGTTTGGTTTAAATGGCGAAGGAGTTCTGTGTTTTCGAAGAAGAATTTGTGTTTCGAAGGAATCTGACTTGAGGCAGGCAATATTGAAGGAAGCTCATGAGGGACTTTGTACCATGCATCCTGGAGGGAAGAAGTTGTATCACAACTTGCAAGAATTGTACTGGTGGCATGGACTTAAATGAGAAGTAACGGAGTTTGTAGGGAAACGTGTGACATGCCAGCAAGTGAAAGCTGAGCATCAATTACCTTCTGGACTGTTACAGCCAGTGAAGATACCACTTTGGAAGTGGGAGAGGGTAACCTTGGACTTTGTGAGTGGGCTACCCTTGTCACCATCGAAGAAAGACTCGGTGTGGGTGATTGTGGATAGATTGACCAAATCAGCCCATTTCATACCTGTACGTACTGACTTCTCACTTCAAAGGTTAGCCAAGTTGTATGTGGCGGAGATTGTGCGACTTCATGGAGTCCCAGTTTCGATTATCTCTGACCAGGATCCCAGATTCACATCTCTATTTTGGAAAAAGTTACATGAGCCGTTGTGGACGCGATTGAACTTTAGTACAGCTTTCCATCCCCAAACTGATGGTCAGTCGGAAAGGGTTATTCAGATTCTGGAGGACATGTTGAGGGGATGCGTGATTGACTTTAGAGGTAGTTGGGAAGATTGCTTGCATTGGCAGAATTTGCATACAATAATAGTTACCAGGCGAGTATTCGAATGGCACCGTCTGAAGCACTGTATGGACGAAGGTGTCGTACCCCTAGTTGTTGGACTGAACTAGGAGAGCGACAAGTTCTTGGACCAGAGTTGGTAGCTGATACTGAGGATAAGGTCAGAATAATTAGGGACCGGTTAAAAGAAGCATCTGATATGCAAAAGTCGTATGCAGATTTGAAGCGTAAGGAGATTGAGTACTCAGTAGGTGATATGGTCTTCTTAAAGGTTTCTCCTTGGAAGAAGATATTACGGTTTGGTAAGAAGGGAAAGTTAAGTCCGCGGTTCATTGGGCCTTATCGGGTTTTGAAGCGAGTAGGCCCAGTAGCTTATCAATTGGAATTGCCTCCAGAGTTAGACAAGATTCACGATGTATTTCACGTCTCAATGTTAAGGCGTTATCGTTTTGACCCTACTCATGTCGTGCCAGTTGCAGAAATTGATGTTCAAACTGATTTGACCTTTGAGGAGAAGCCTGTACAGATATTGGCTCGAGATGTTAAGGTTCTCAGAAGGAAATCTGTCCCATTAGTGAAAGTGCTTTGGCGTAATCATGGGCAGAGAGAAAGCTACGTGGGAGCCAGAAGAGGCGATGCAACAGCAATACCCTCATCTATTTGGATCAGGTAAATTTCGAGGATGAAATTTCTTTAAGGAGGGTAGAGTTGTAACGCCCCAATTTTTGGGAATTCTGTGTATGTTGGCAAATTTAAAATTTCTGTGTTTTGTCTGTTTCGCGTAGGTTTAATTATGTTAGTGGGCCTCTAGAAGACCCAAGTTTAAGTTAAAATTCAGTAAATTTAGTTAATTTTAGTTCTATAGGAAAAAGGGGTTCTGGTTAATTGGGCCTTTAAGTATTAATTGGGTAAAATAAAACACAAAGAAGCAGGTGGCCAAGTGGCATGTGACGCCACTAGGAAGGCTATAAAAGTGGCGTGTGGATGCTAGGGGGAGCTGAGGTTCAAGTCACAATGATAGCATATTAAGGGAATTATTATTTATGTTTAGAAAGGGTAAGCAATGGAACTCAAGTAAAAGACTGTCAGGAGGAGTTTGAGTTGCTCAGGTGATTGAGTAAGGAGGGGAAAAGGGAGAAGATTTAGGAGCTGATAAAGGGAGAAAATCAAGGAATCTGAGTATGAAGTAGGAGTTGGCCGTATAGGGGACTTTGTAAGTGCACATTCGGCTAGGGCACCTTATGTTGGGAATTTCGGCATTTGGTCTAGGGCTGCCCAATTCTTTTGTATTTCGGGACTAGGTTATTTAGTTTGTTCTGCCGAAAATTAGGTTTCTCTTATCTTCCCTTTTATTTTTGCTAAAAACTGAAGACCTCACCTGTGCCGACTTCACAACCACAAAATTGAATTCTCTGCTCATCTTTTCTTTTTCTTTTAGCCGAACCTAGAAACCCCTCACTGTGTCGTTTTCTCCATAGCTGAATACTACCTCTTTTCTCATCCTTTTCCTTCTTCTATCTTCTCTTTTCCTCATAATCGAACTCATACCCTTCCTTCTCTGTCGCATCCATTATTGTTACCATCTCCCATATTCTCCAAGAACCGAATCTAGTGGTAGCTGAACTTCTCTTCTCTTACTTACTTATAAAAGCCAAAACCTATAAACTTGTGGTGGAGGAAGTCGAAACTTGGGTTGTTGGAATCTGTTTCTTCTCAAAAGTACGGTAGATCAGGGTTAGGATCATGGATAGGCACACTCTTTTAAGCCAAACACCGATAGGTAAGTTGTTGAAATAATTTGCGTTAATCATACATGTTTTAAGAAAAAGTCGAAACCCTTAAGGGTGGCTAACGTTTGGACTAAGGGCATTATGCCTCTTTTTTTTTGAATATGTAAGCATTAGCGTGAACAAGGGAGCGTGTAGCGAAGGACTTGAAGACTATTCGGTTGGATCCTTGGATCTAATCCATATTTCGACAAGAAGGTAAGAGCAATAGGGTTTTAGGAATGGTTGGCCGAATATGGTAAGAGGTTAATACATAGTCATTTTTGATAGTTAGATTAACGTGTTAGTAATCCAATTGTAGACAGGTCGTGTATGGATCTCGTCAGCATATCGTCGCAAACAGGTGTGTAACTGACACCCTCTTATAGACTAGATCGGCAAAAGCCGAAATGCCGAAAAGCCAGTATTTTGAGAACATGCAAGTGTGCGAACGCTCGTGAGATTAATAGTTTGATGTATATGGTAGATTAAAGTGAAAAGACTGTAGAGTGCACGGCTCTATGCATTTCGATGTTCTTGGGCTTAATGGGCCAAAATCGGGATAGTGGGCCAACGGGCCCAATTCGGTAAGAAAACGTGGTAAGTGTCTCTGGTCCTACGTAAATGGCTATGTTATGCATGGAAACCTTAAGAATAGTGAAATTACTTGAATACCCCTATGTATGGAAATTATTGATATACCTTTAGGTGCAAAATTACCATTATAACCCTAGTTTTACTTTTGACAGAAACGCATGATGATTTAATTCTTTATGATGTATGCCATGATTGTATATCTGCTGCATGGGGACATGGGTTATATTATGGAGGAAGCGTCCTAGTGGCTTTGCCATAATTATCTAATCTAGTGGCTCTGCCACATATATCTATTCTGGTAGCTCTGCCACAATTTTCTGTTCTGGTGACTCTGTCACATTATCTGTTCTGGCAGCCATGCTGCATATTTCTGTGGCGTGTAGCGGTTGGGTGGGTCGAGTAGTCTCCCCACATGGTGAAAGGTTGGTATAGGGGTGCATGTGGTTGGATATGGGTTGGGTTTTGCATAAACATGTGATATCTGTTCTGTTCTGTTATGGGCCTATGGGCTCTATTCTGACTTCTGTTCTGGGCTAAGGCCAACTTATTCTGTTCTCTGTGGTTTGAACCGATATAGGCTATGGTTGGGTTAATTTACACACTGAGTTTCCCTAAACTCACCCCTTTATTTTCATCCATGCAGGTAATCCCCAACCATAGTGGGCTTGGAGCTGTGAGGGATTCGGAGTGGCCACACATTCTACAAGTTGATTTTCTTCTGGTGAACTGGACATCCCTTTTTATTTACGTTTAAGGTTTTTGGTTCTTTAATTGTAATAAGGCCGCTCAATTATTTTTATGGTTTTAATATGTTTTATTAAGATAGGTATAACTTATATTTAACTGTTGAAATTGAATAGCTTTTAAGGCGCATTTTCAAAAATAGTAATTGGTTTCAAAATAACACGACAACAAGTAAAGCTTCCGCAATAAAACTATTTTCCAAAATTAATCACTTTTCCTAAAAAGGACTTAATTAAATTGGATTCCTGGAAATATGCATGACGTTAAGGTGTGGCAATGGCGGTGTGCATGTCTAGGATTGGATCCCAAGGGAGCTTGGTACTTAAGCAGTCCGATGGACTCACCTCCTCTTTTCTGGTTTCTTACCTGGTGCTCAGCTTCCATTCATTTTAACCTACATTGAAATTATCTTTTAAAACACTAAGTAAGTTTTTCTAGAACAACAACCTGAAATGTTTCGAACGCTTCGATGTGGCATGTTGGATCCAGCCATAATGTCTGGGCCGAGTTTGGGGTGTTACATTTAGTGGTATCAGAGCCTGGGTTGCAACAACTCAGCTGTGGAATGGGTTTACTACAACAGGCCCAATTCGATAAAAAAATGCGGTAAGTGTTTCTGGTCGTACGTAAATGGCTATGTTATGCATGGAAACCTTAAGAATAGTGAAATTACTTGAATACCCCTATGTATGAAAATTACCATTATACCTGTGACACCCCTAATTTGACCCTAGTCGAAAAGTGGTTTCGGGACCACAAAATCGAGTCATAAAAATAATTAGCCATCATATTTTATGACTATTATATGTGAATACGAATGTGTGAAAGTTTTAAGCTTTGATTTAGTAAATTGCATGTGAATTTAGTCAATAGGACTTATGTGTGACACTTTTGAAATGTGATAGGTCAAAACATAAGGATCTATTAGTGCATGAAATAAAAAGGGTGGACTTGCATGTCAATTTCCCCCCTAATTAGTAGTGGCCGGCCATGAGCATGAGAGTGGACAAAATGTTATGGGGTGAAACATGTTGGAAACATGTTGTGTTAGTGTGTTATGGGAGAAAGAATATAATAAAGGGTTAGTAATAAAGAAATGAAAAGGGAGGGGTGATGAGAACAAAGTTGTCTCATCCATGTTCCCCCCCCATTGCCGTGACTTGAGAAGGAAAGAAAAGAAGAAATCGGTTCCTCTTGGCCAAAATGAAAAGAGGAAGAAAGGAATGAAGCTAGAAAGGAGAGGGCAGCTGCATGTAGTGGAAAACCATGAAATTTGTTGCTTAGAAGTTAAAATTTTCAAGTAGAAGAGTAACTCTTCTAAACTCTCCCTTGCCCATAGGTTTTCGTTGACAAATTCTGGTTGCATTGTTGATTTGAGCTTGACGAATATGTGGGAGTAGAGAAGATTTTCTTTTCTAGTTGCAAATGTTGCATGTCTAGTAGATGAAGAGTTTCTCACTTGTGTTAAAAGAATTTAGTGAATGCTTGTGTTGTTATAATCCATTTTTGTAACTTTGGGGTTGATTGTATTTAGCTAACAAGGTAGGAGAAGGTTGTAGTAGAAAAGGGAAAGAGCAAATTGAATAGGTAGAATCGGTGTTGGGAACCTTAGTGAGCTTTCCTTGAACTTTTATTCTCTTGTGTTTGACAATTGTTGAAAATGTTAAATCATTGTCCGAATTTTACCTTGTTGGTATTATTCATTGTTGCCCTGCTTATGCTATCTGATTGTGGTATTGATGCTGTTTGAATATTGTGTTGTTAATGAACAAATGATATATAAATGAGCTATTTAGATGTTAAAGAATGTTGTCTAAATGGGTGAAGACTATGATGTCTAAAACTGCTATTAATTGTTTTACAAGCTGAAATTTAAGGGGATTGAATGCCGAAATTAATTGTACATGAAGGTTAAAGTTTTTGTATCCGATGCTTCAATCCAAGCTGAGTGATGGTGTTCGAAAGTGCTCTGCGGCTTTAGCTTAAGAGCAAAGAGGATCAAAGTCGGATAGGGGAAAAAGAGAATGTAAACGAATAGCCGTGGATACCTAATCGTCGACCACTTTCGAGGTAAGTTTTAAGTGATCAAACGTTGAGTAAATCCAATCAAAATAGGACATAATGAGTTGAGTTAATAAGATATGATGTGGCCATGATATGTCTGAAACTCAAAAGGTAAGTTCATAAGTGTTTGGACTTGGAAATTTAAGAGCAAATTGTAATAATTTGCTTTGGACAGCAGCAGTAATGTGATTTTAGAAAATCACTATAAATTGTTGGCGTGGAATTATAGGCTGAATAAAATATGTAATCAAAGTTTAGTTAGTCTAGTTTCTTATAAAAGAGACCTTGTGAGGAAAGAAATTTCCTATAAAGAGATATTTAAAGTTGTGTGAGACGGTGTCAGAATGACTCCGAAATCCCCTGTTCTGTGTTTAGAAAATCATTATAAATTGTACAAAAATGGTTATAAGATAAAATTTATATGCTTAGACTCCTTAATGAGTCTAGTTTCAAATGAAATCAAATACAACACATTTTGAATTCTGTAAAATGAGAAATTTGATTCGTAGTGAAGAGTGGTCAGATTAGTCAATCAGTGAAACAGGGGAAACTTTAAGAAAAATCTGGTATTGATTGGCCAAACCTAAAATTCTGGAAATTTTATGGATGGAAGATATACAAGTCTATATTCAGGAAAAATTAACGGCAAGTGATTTGGAGTTTTTTAGCTCCGGTTATAAATAATTTAGTGACCATTGCTCAGGAAAACAGCTCGTAGTGAATATGTGATTTTGTTGTAAACATGGATAAAACTTGTTTTAGTTGCTCATAAGCTATTGATTAAACCCATACTTGAATTCTAAATCGTGATATTGTAAGCTTATGAGTATTCGAATATGAAATGATAGTATGGTGTAAAATTGAATTATTCATTGGAAAGTGATGGATGTAGATTCGGCCAAGACCAAGTCTGTACATGATAGTATATGTGGTATGTGAAGTATATTTGAATAAATGTGAAAGTGTATATATGTGATAAGGCCTAATGGCCGACGTGATGAATGTGAAAGTGTATATATATGTGATAAGGCCTAATGGCCGATGTGATGAATGTGAAGGTGTATATATGTGATAAGGCCTAATAGCCGATGTATATATGTGATAAGGCCTAATAGCCGATGTGATGAATGTGAAAGTGTATATATGTGATAAGGCCTAATGGCCGATGTGATGAATGTGAAAGTGTATATATGTGATAAGGCCTAATGGCCGATGTGATGAATGTGGAAGTGTATATATGTGATAAGGCCTAATGGCCGATGTGATGAATGTGAAAGTGTATATATGTGATAAGGCCTAATAGCCGATGTGATGAATGTGAAAGTGTATATATGTGATAGGGCCGAGTGGCCAACGTGATGGATGTGAAAGTGTATAAATGTGATGAGTCCCGAAGGGCATTTGTGTCAGTACTATATCCGGGTTAAAACCCCGCAGGCTTTATGCGAGAATATTATCCTGATTAATGTCTGTAGGCTTCGTGCTCGTACTATATCCGAGCTTTAAAGACCCGACGGCTAAATGCTAGGATTCAAGTAAGACTTTGATATTGAGTATCTGCATTAAGTTACCATCAAATAAGTATTATGTATTCAAGATGTTCAGGTACGTATTACTTACTCATCGGT
Source organism: Gossypium hirsutum (assembly GCF_007990345.1). NCBI lineage: Eukaryota > Viridiplantae > Streptophyta > Magnoliopsida > Malvales > Malvaceae > Gossypium > Gossypium hirsutum. The sequence continues at coordinate 12,647,644 of NC_053429.1, forward strand.
GGAGTGATTTCGAGGTGAATTATCAGTATCAAAGAGGTAGGTAAATGTGATTAATATTATAACTCCAAATGTGAGAATGATCTAATTGGTAATGGTATGTTTGTATAATAAAGTATGCGATGAAATATTCTTATGTATTAGTGCATATTCTGCCCAAAAGCCTTATGATCTGAGTATGGGTTGGGTTGAGCTAGATGTGCCAGTACAAGGTAAGGATTATGATTTGTAAGCTTACATATATGTGATAAGGAATATGTTGGTTCTTTATGTGCCTATGGTAATTTAGTACTTGTCATGTTGAAATACTTAAAAGTATGGATGTGATTATGAACAAGTGGAAAGGATTATTGAAAGTTGAAAATCGATGAAGAATGTGCTTTGGAAATATTTGACCATCTAGGTCATTATTATTCGAAAGTATATATGTGGCAGCCAAGTGTTGCGTTTAATGATATTATAGATCGAGATGAAGCTCTAGATTAACTTCATCGAACAGTTGAAATGAGTGACCAATAATAGTGATTGAGAACACTTTGTCTTGCTTAAAACTTACTAAGCATTAAATGCTTACTCCGTTCTTTGAATCTCTATTTTATAGATTTTGGTTCGTCAGCTATCGGACTCGGGATTATTGAAGTCGAAGTCGCCCACACTATCAAAGCCCTTTTGGTACACTTTTCGTTGAACTCTGAAAATGGCATGTATAGGACTACCTTTTGTTGTTGGTCATGTACCCTTCGGTTTTGTGTAAATTTGGATAGCCATGCGAAAATGGCTTAAATATACTTTGATCATAGCATTATAATCGTTTGTATGTTGTCTGTCGAGAGGTATGGAAATGTTGGTAACGGTTAGCCATGGGAAGGGTTATTCTTGATCACTTTTGGAATATGTATGACAAACTCTAGTTGATCCATGGAGGATCATGAAATAGGTAAAGTTTACCTTAAAAAACCAGATGCTGGAAGCAGCAGTGATGTGGATGTGAAAAATCACTAAAAATAGTAGGAATGGAATTAAATAGTGAATAAATTATGTAAACGAACCTTGATGAATATATTTTCATAGGAAAGTAACGAAACGATCATATGGACAGTATGTTAAGAGATATTCAGGTTCTCGTGAGACAGGGCCAGAACGGTTTCTGGATTCCCTGTTCTGACTTTGGAAATTCATTATAAATTAAACAGAGATAATTAGGAGTCATGCCATATATGTATAGATTCCTCCTTGCGTCTAGTTTCTATAGAAACAAACGGCATCAGTATTGAAGCCCTGTACAGGGAGATATCCAAGTCGTAATGCGCAAAGGTCAGTGTAGTCAATCCCTGTAACATGGGAGAATTTGACTAATAAACTGTAGTAATTGGCCCCACAAAAAATTCTAGAAAATAATTTGTAGATGCAGATATGAGTCTAGTTTCAGGGAAAAATCACGAAGCTGATTTTCAAGTTGTGAAACTCGAGATATCATTTTTAAGGTGACAGTGACGCAGTTAGCCAGCTTGCCTGGAAAATTTAAAATGGATTGTGCAAAGAAGTGATTTAAGTCTGCAAACCCCTCGTGTCCGACTCCGGCGACGGACTCGGGTACGGGGTGTTACAATTTTATTGGTATCAGAGATACGGTTTAGTCGATTCTACGACTACCGTAATACGTTTGGGTCTAGCTATACATGCCATTATGTGAATATTTGATAGTGTGGTGATTTCTGACAATTGAAAATGTGTTTATTTATTGTAATGAATTCCGATCCCGATCGAGCTGTAGCAGATGGTATTGAGAGGACTGAGACATGCTTATGATGTGTCAATATTGAGAAGGGTATAACATAAGTATGTTTTGAGTAATTGAATTTGGTATTTAACTTAAAATGCCATGATATACATGTATGATAGATGAATGATGTCCCATTGTCCTTATCATAATAAGGTTATTAGAGAAATGAACAAAGGAAGAGATTGGGGATATATGCTTTTGTGTGATTGCTTATTGAGCTGAAAGTTTAGTAAAAGAAGCATACATGTATTAGATTTGAATGATATTTACGACTTAAAGTCAAGAATCATGTTATATGTTTACATGTGAATGAATTGATTAAATTATAAATGTGATTTGTGCCATATGAAACATGATAACATGTGAATAAATATGTATGAGACTCAGTGATGTGAATCCGAGTTTAAAGACCCGCTGACTATATGAAGAGATTATGTCCGGGTAAAGACCCGATGGCTATGTACAGAGATTATGTCCGGATTAAAATTCGCTGGCTTTGTGTGGAGATTTCATCCGAGCTAAAGGTCTCGACGATGATCCGGGCTAAGTCCCGAAGAGCATTCATGCTAGTGATGTATCCAGGCTAAGTCCCGAAGAGCATTCATGCTAGTGATGTATCCGGGCTAAGTTCCGAAGAGCATTCGTGCTAGTGATATATCCGGGCTAAGTCCCGAAGAGCATTCATGCTAGTGATGTATCCGAGCTAAGTTCTGAAGAGCATTCGTGCTGGTGTTATATCCGGGCTAGGTCCCGAAGAGCAATCATGCTGGTGACGTGTATTCGGGCCTTCGTGCCTAGTAGGCTTCGTGCCGGTAATTTGAGCAAAGTTTAAGTATTCATTACTATACGAATTCAAATTTAAATGAGATAATATGTTTAAAAGTGTACATACATGATGTTTATAGACTTGGTTAAGTCATTTCAATGTGTAATAACGAATGAATAAGAGCACTAAGTGTGTGAAATGGAATTCATGTAAGACCTCGTCTGGGACGAAGGCATTGATTTGAGATAGTGTGTAAGACCATGTTTGGGACATGGCATCGGCTCGATATGTGAGCATATGTAAGACCATATGTAGGATATGGCATTGTAAGAGCTATATGTGCTTAATGAGTATCCGTAATGATTTTGAATGATTCAACGGGTATCGTTAACAGTGATTAAATGTGCTAAATGAATTCAATGTTCAGGTATGTGGAAGTTGATTTTCTGTTGGAAATAGGTTAAGTTGAATAGTGAGATATGATGGAGTTATAAAGGATATTTATTGGGATGTTTGAGTATATGTGTACTTTCGGCCAGGTTACAGCTTATACATGAATGAAAATGTGGGTTACAAATATGTGAGTTGATGATGTGAATTATACATGTTAATATGTGCTTAATATGTGTTTGAAATGCATTTGTGAATTAAATTAAGTGATTATTGCTTATGAAATCAAGAAAATGAGATATATGTGCATACTTGTAGAAATGTTTATGTATTTGTTTTAAGATAAGAAAATGATTTTATAGATCGATGCGAAATCAATAATGAATTACAATTGCTATCGATGAGCTAATGTTTATATGAATATAATTCAATAAGAGGACGTTATCCTAAACTATGCATCGGTAGAAATTTTCGGGGACGAAAATCCCTAAAGGGGGGAGAGTTGTGACACCCCTAATTTGACCCTAGTCGAAAAGTGGTTTCGGGACCACAAAATCGAGTCATAAAAATAATTAGCCGTCATATTTTATGACTATTATATGTGAATACGAATGTGTGAAAGTTTTAAGCTTTGATTTAGTAAATTGCATGTGAATTTAGTCAATAGGACTTATGTGTGACACTTTTGAAATGTGATAGGTCAAAACATAAGGATCTATTAGTGCATGAAATAAAAAGGGTGGACTTGCATGTCAATTTCCCCCTAATTAGTAGTGGCCGGCCATGAGCATGAGAGTGGACAAAATGTTATGGGGTGAAACATGTTGGAAACATGTTGTGTTAGTGTGTTATGGGAGAAAGAATATAATAAAGGGTTAGTAATAAAGAAATGAAAAGGGAGGGGTGATGAGAACAAAGTTGTCTCATCCATGTTCCCCCCCCCCATTGCCGTGACTTGAGAAGGAAAGAAAAGAAGAAATCGGTTCCTCTTGGCCAAAATGAAAAGAGGAAGAAAGGAATGAAGCTAGAAAGGAGAGGGCAGCTGCATGTAGTGGAAAACCATGAAATTTGTTGCTTAGAAGTTAAAATTTTCAAGTAGAAGAGTAACTCTTCTAAACTCTCCCTTGCCCATAGCTTTTCGTTGACAAATTCTGGTTGCATTGTTGATTTGAGCTTGACGAATATGTGGGAGTAGAGAAGATTTTCTTTTCTAGTTGCAAATGTTGCATGTCTAGTAGATGAAGAGTTTCTCACTTGTGTTAAAAGAATTTAGTGAATGCTTGTGTTGTTATAATCCATTTTTGTAACTTTGGGGTTGATTGTATTTAGCTAACAAGGTAGGAGAAGGTTGTAGTAGAAAAGGGAAAGAGCAAATTGAATAGGTAGAATCGATGTTGGGAACCCTAGTGAGCTTTCCTTGAACTTTTATTCTCTTGTGTTTGACAATTGTTGAAAATGTTAAATCATTGTTCGAATTTTACCTTGTTGGTATTATTCATTGCTGCCCTGCTTATGCTATCTGATTGTGGTATTGATGCTGTTTGAATATTGTGTTGTTAATGAACAAATGATATATAAATGAGCTATTTAGATGTTAAAGAATGTTGTCTAAAAGGGTGAAGACTATGATGTCTAAAACTGCTATTAATTGTTTTACAAGCTGAAATTTAAGGGGATTGAATGCCGAAATTAATTGTACATGAAGGTTAAAGTTTTTGTATCCGATGCTTCAATCCAAGCTGAGTGATGGTGTTCGAAAGTGCTCTGCGGCTTTAGCTTAAGAGCAAAGAGGATCAAAGTCGGATAGGGGAAGAAGAGAATGTAAACGAATAGCCGTGGATACCTAATCGTCGACCACTTCCGAGGTAAGTTTTAAGTGATCAGACGTTGAGTAAATCCAATCAAAATAGGACATAATGAGTTGAGTTAATAAGATATGATGTGGCCATGATATGTCTTAAACTCAAAAGGTAAGTTCACAAGTGTTTGGACTTGGAAATTTAAGAGCAAATTGTAATAATTTGCTTTGGACAGCAGCAGTAACGTGATTTTAGAAAATCACTATAAATTGTTGGCGTGGAATTATAGGCTGAATAAAATATGTAATCAAAGCTTAGTTAGTCTAGTTTCTTATAAAAGAGACCTTGTGAGGAAAGAAATTTCCTATAAAGAGATATTTAAAGTTGTGTGAGACGGTGTCAGAATGACTCCAAAATCCCCTGTTCTGTGTTTAGAAAATCATTATAAATTGTACAAAAATGGTTATAAGATAAAATTTATATGCTTAGACTCCTTAATGAGTATAGTTTCAAATGAAATCAAATACAACACATTTTGAATTCTGTAAAATGAGAAATTTGATTCGTAGTGAAGAGTGGTCAGATTAGTCAATCAGTGAAACAGGGGAAACTTTAAGAAAAATCTGGTATTGATTGGCCAAACCTAAAATTCTGGAAATTTTATGGATGGAAGATATACAAGTCTATATTCAGGAAAAATTAACGGCAAGTGATTTGGAGTTTTTTAGCTCCGGTTATAAATAATTTAGTGACCATTGCTCAGGAAAACAGCTCGTAGTGAATATGTGATTTTGTTGTAAACATGGGTAAAACTTGTTTTAGTTGTTCATAAGCTATTGATTAAACCCATACTTGAATTCTAAATCGTGATATTGTAAGCTTATGAGTATTCGAATATGAAATGATAGTATGGCGTAAAATTGAATTATTCATTGGAAAGTGATGGATGTAGATTCGGCCAAGACCAAATCTGTACATGATAGTATATGTGGTATGTGAAGTATATTTGAATAAATGTGAAAGTGTATATATGTGATAAGGCCTAATGGCCGACGTGATGAATGTGAAAGTGTATATATATGTGATAAGGCCTAATGGCCGATGTGATGAATGTGAAAGTGTATATATGTGATTAGGCCTAATAGCCGATGTGATGAATGTGAAAGTGTATATATGTGATAAGGCCTAATAGCCGATGTGATGAATGTGAAAGTGTATATATGTGATAAGGCCTAATGGCCGATGTGATGAATGTGAAAGTGTATATATGTGATAAGGCCTAATAGCCGATGTGATGAATGTGAAAGTGTATATATGTGATAAGGCCTAATGGCCGATGTGATGAATGTGAAAGTGTATATATGTGATAAGGCCTAATGGCCGATGTGATGAATGTGAAAGTGTATATATGTGACAGGGCCGAGTGGCCAACGTGATGGATGTGAAAGTGTATAAATGTGATGAGTCCCGAAGGGCATTTGTGTCAGTACTATATCCGGGTTAAAACCCCGCAGGCTTTATGCGAGAATATTATCCTGATTAATGTCCGTAGGCTTCGTGCTCGTACTATATCCGAGCTTTAAAGACCCGACGGCTAAATGCTAGGATTCAAGTAAGACTTTGATATTGAGTATCTGCATTAAGTTACCATCAAAGAAGTATTATGTATTCAAGATGTTCAGGTACGTATTACTTACTCATCGGTGGAGTGATTTCGAGGTGAATTATCAGTATCAAAGAGGTAGGTAAATGTGATTAATATTATAACTCCAAATGTGAGAATGATCTAATTGGTAATGGTATGTTTGTATAATAAAGTATGCGATGAAATATTCTTATGTATTAGTGCATATTCTGCCCAAAAGCCTTATGATCTGAGTATGGGTTGGGTTGAGCTAGATGTGCCAGTACAAGGTAAGGATTATGATTTGTAAGCTTACATATATGTGATAAGGAATATGTTGGTTCTTTATGTGCCTATGGTAATTTAGTACTTGTCATGTTGAAATACTTAAAAGTATGGATGTGATTATGAACAAGTGGAAAGGATTATTGAAAGTTGAAAATCGATGAAGAATGTGCTTTGGAAATATTTGACCATCTAGGTCATTATTATTCGAAAGTATATATGTGGCAGCCAAGTGTTGCGTTTAATGATATTATAGATCGAGATGAAGCTCTAGATTAACTTCATCGAACAGTTGAAATGAATGACCAATAATAGTGATTGAGAACACTTTGTCTTGCTTAAAACTTACTAAGCATTAAATGCTTACTCCGTTCTTTGAATCTCTGTTTTATAGATTTTGGTTCGTCAGCTATCGGACTCGGGATTATTGAAGTCGAAGTCGCCCACACTATCAGAGCCCTTTTGGTACACTTTTCGTTGAACTCTGAAAATGGCATGTATAGGACTACCTTTTGTTGTTGGTCATGTACCCTTCGGTTTTGTGTAAATTTGGATAGCCATGCGTAAATGGCTTAAATATACTTTGATCATAGCATTATAATTGTTTTGTATGTTGTCCGTCGAGAGGTATGGAAATGTTGGTAACGGTTAGCCATGGGAAGGGTTATTCTTGATCACTTTTGGAATATGTATGACAAACTCTAGTTGATCCATGGAGGATCATGAAATAGGTAAAGCTTACCTTAAAAAAACAGATGCTGGAAGCAGCAGTGATGTGGATGTGAAAAATCACTAAAAATAGTAGGAATGGAATTAAATAGTGAATAAATTATGTAAATGAACCTTGATGAATCTATTTTCATAGTAAAGTAACGAAACGATCTTATGGACAGTATGTTAAGATATATTCAGGTTCTCGTGAGATAGGGCCAGAACAGTTTCTGGATTCCCTGTTCCGAATTTGGAAATTCATTATAAATTAAACAGAGATAATTAGGAGTCATTCCATATATGTATAGATTCCTCTTTGCGTCTAGTTTCTATAGAAACAAACGGCATCAGCATTGAAGCCCTGTACAGGGAGATATCCAAGTCGTAATGCACAAAGGTCAGTGTAGTCGATCCCTGTAACATGGGAGACTTTGACTAATAAACTGTACTAATTGGCCCGACCAAAAAATTCTAGAAAATAATTGGTAGATGCATATATGAGTCTATTTTCAGGGAAAAATCACGAAGCTGATTTTCGAGTTGTGAAACTCATGATATCATTTTTAAGCTGACAGTGACGCAGTTAGCCAGCTTGCCTGGAAAATTTAAAATGGATTGTGCAAAGAAGTGATTTAAGTCTGCAAACCCCTCGTGTCCGACTCCGGCGACGGACTCGGGTACGGGGTGTTACAATACCCCTAGGGTTACTTTTGATTGAAAAGCATGATGATTTAATTCTGTATGATGTATGCCATGATTATATATCTGCTGCATGGGGACATGGGTTATATTATGGAGGAAGCGTCCTGGTGGCTATGCCACAATTATCTGATCTGGTGGCTCTGCCACATATATCTGTTCTGGTGGCTTTGCCACAATTAACTATTCTGGTGACTCTGTCACATTATCTGTTTTGGCAGCCATGCTGCATATTTCTGTGGCGTGTAGCGGTTGGGTAGGTCGAGTAGTCTCCCCACATGGTGAAAGGTTGGTATGGGGGTGCATGTGGTTGGATATAGGTTAGCTTTTGCATAAACATGTGATATCTGTTCTGTTCTGTTATGGGCCTATGGGCTCTATTCTGACTTCTGTTCTGGGCTAAGGCCAACTTATTCTATTCTCTGTGGTTTGAACCGATATAGGCTATGGTTGGGTTAATTTACACATTGAGTTTCTCCAAACTCACCCCTTTATTTTCATCTACGCAGGTAATCCCCAACCATCGTGGGCTTGGAGCTGTGACGGATTCAGAGTGGCCACACATTCTGCAAGTTGATTTTCTTTTGGTGAACTGGACATCCCTTTTTATTTACGTTTAAGGTTTTTGGTTCTTTAATTGTAATAAGGCCGCTCAATTATTTTTATGGTTTTAATATGTTTTATTAAGATAGGTATAACTTATATTTAACTGTTGAAATTGAATAGCTTTTAGGGCACGTTTTCAAAAACAGTAATTGATTTCAAAATAACACGACAATAAGTAAAGCTTCCGCAATGAAACTATTTTCCAAAATTAATCACTTTTCCTAAAAAGGACTTAATCAAATTGGATTCCTGGAAATATGCATGACGTTAAGGTGTGGCAATGGTGGTGTGCATGTCTAGGATTAGATCCGAAGGAAGCTTGGTACTTAAGCAGTCTGATGGACTCACCTCCTCTTTTTCGGTTTCCTACCTGGTGATCAGCTTCCATTCACTTTAACCTGCATTGAAATTATCTTTTAAAACACTAAGTAAGTTTTTCTAGAACAACAACCTGAAATGTTTCGAACGCTTCGATGTGGCATGTCGGATCCGGCTATAACGTCTTTACCTGGTTTGGGGTGTTACAGGTTCTGTCGTTTAGAGATTCTTGTTTTGTCCGAATATCCCACTGATGTAGTGGAGCATTCTTGTTGACTCTTCAATTTCTTTGTGGGAAAGGAGTGCGTTCTTCCGTTAGATCTCTTACTCGAAGCTCTAGCTTCCCTCTTTGCTCGCTTTCTTTCATTATTCAGTTCCTCAGCCTTCTTGCTCGATTGACTAACATAGCGAACTCCCTTATTTCAAGAATCCCGATTAACAATTTGACTTCTTCATTCAGACCTTCTTCGAAGCAATTGCACATTTCTGCCTCCAATTGGATCCACTCACTTGCATACTGACTTAGTCTCACAAACTCTCTTTCGTATTCTGACACGATTCTGTTTCCTTGTTTGAGTTCCAAGAACTCCTTCCGCTTCTGGTCCAAGAACCTTTGGCTGATATACTTCCTCCTAAATTCAGAATTCCTATGTGATACTCTCTCTCGGTGCTACCGAGGATACGGTCTTCCACCTAAATTCAGAATTCCTAAATTCAAATAATCCCTAAACCATTCATCCATTATCTCAAAGAAGGCGGCTCTATTTAGGGACACACGACCAAGACACATGCCCGTGTGCTAGGCTGTGTCCTCCACATGACTGAGACACATGGCCGTGTCTCTACCCGTGTGTTTACTACCATGCATTTTAACCTAAAGATTTTAGGTGCAGGGGACACACGGCCATACCACACGCCCATGGGGCTGGCCGTGAATCATACACGGCCTAGACACACGCCCGTATGTGTGTCCGTATGGACCTTTTTGGAGGCTACAAATCTAAGCCAATGTTCACCCTCTATAACCACTCATATTCTCGAACCTCAATGATGTTTAAGATGGCCTAAATATGTCCGAATACTACCATATATGGTCTATAGCATGTTAACCTCATCTCATCGGTTATGTACATGCTAATTTATCCTCTTTGTACTTAAGATTTCCATCTCATTCAAAAACACATTTAGACTTGGGTCATTGTTACAACTCATTGCCAATTATTACCTAACCATCCCAAGTGATTTGGCCACATTTCATATGTCTATTTATAATATACCAAATTTAATCATCATAAGAACATTTAACCACAAACAAGCACAATTAATAGGTCATAACCTACATCACAATGAGCCATGTCTTATGGCCATATACAAAAAGAATAAGTTTAATATTTAAGCCTTTACATAGGCCAACCAATGACACATATCACAAAATAACCAGGACCTATACATGCCACTGAAACAAAATAAAGTACCTATACACCAAAGCAAAACATGTTGTTAGTGTTGGCAATGCTTCAATCGTCTTCCAATCTTCATGAGTCTACGAGATCTGTAAAATAGGGAAATGAGAGGGTGTAAGCACTAACATGCTTAGTAAGTCTGAATAACGGGAAAGTAAACTTACTCGTTATTTAGCATGCAATCATATAAGACATTCAGGCCACACATTCATAGTAAAATTTCCTGTCACATATTGATAAACCAACACGATGCGTGATATTCGTGACAGGTTTTAAATATTTATAATGAATCATTTTTGAAACTAACTATTATCATGATGAAGGCAAGTGTACCTATCGAGCAGTAGTATAGCTTTAGCAAGATCGGATTGTCAAACCTAAAGAAACTAAAAGTACTAGTAATAACTGTCTTTTCATTATCTAGCTTAAGAATAATGGGGTTTGTTTTAACTAACTAATTAACTAAACTAAGAATTCACAGAAAATAGAATTGGGGAATTACTTTTGGAAAAACTCGATTGATTAAGACAATACCTAAGGAAAAATCCACCTAGACTTCACTTGTTATTTGACTCTGAATCGAATGATTTATTCATTTGACTTGATCTGTAGAAATCCCTAAGTTATATTATTATCCCTCTCGAGACTAACAACGTCTAACCCTAGCTTGAATAATTGAAATCTCTTTCTAATTAACTCCCTAGGGTTGCATTAACTCGATCTATCAATCCCCTTATTAGGTTTCACCCTAATCCGATAAAATCTTGTCACCCTATCTCTAGACGCGCAATCAACTCCAATTAATTATGACAAATGTACTCTTATACAGGGTCTATTCCTCCTCTGAATAAGAGCTTAACTTGAATCAATATCCTGAAATATTAAAACAAGAATTAAGAACATATAATTTAGAAGAAGTCAAATATTTATCATACAATTTAGATAATAATAATAAGATCTGTCTTAGGTTTCATTCCCCTCAGGTATTTAGGGGTTTTAGTTCATAACTAAAAAGGTAAACATCTCAGAAGAATAATGAATACAAAACATAAAGAAAAACCCAAAACTCTTGAAGGGAAATTGAAGGAAGATCTTCAGTCTTAATGATCAATCGACTTTCTTTGAGTAATTCCCTACTTCTTTTTCTACATCCCCCATTTTTCTCCTCCTCTAGGGTGTATTTATAGGCTTTCGAATGCCTAAGAACCCTCAAAATTAGCCTTTTTCGAATTGGACTAAACTTGGGCTCGGCAGGGACACGCTTGTGTGCGATTACTTCAGGCCGTGGTCAAGCCTGTTAAATAGGCACAGACTTGTCTCCACCTGTGTGAGTTGTGCTTCGACTCTGCCAAATTAACACGGTCGTGTGGTCTACCTGTGTGAGGAGGTCCAGGCCATGTTGATTTCGTACGTTGTCCCATTTCTCTGTTTTTGGCCCGTTTCTCGTTTCTTTCACTCTCCTATGCTCATCTAAGTATAAAATATGAAATTAAGGCATTAGGATCATCGAATTCACCAATTTTAAGGAAAAATCATCCATAAAATGTGCTAAGCATGGGATACAAATATGTATAAATTACGGTTTAACAAATACCCCCACACTTAAGCATTTGCTTGTCCTCAAGCAAAATCTTCAACTCATAATCAAAATAAATTCTTCTCAACTTATAATTTCTATCGATAATATCTCAAAATAATCCACAAGTAATCATACATTGAAAATTAAACTGAAAGAACATCAAAGTTTCAAACATTTCAAGTTGAGCATTTTACCATGAAAACTTGGGTGTCTCCCCTCATCCAAGTAATTACCTTTGATTCAAAATATCATAGAGTTTCACATCCTCACTAAAGATTCACTCAAATCACTCGAGGTGTTTAAGGACAATAAATGAACCACTCAATAGTCAATAATGAAAAGTCATTACCATAGGCTTGCATGAAAATCAAATCTCCACCACTATAAATTGAGATGAAACATCAATCAAAAGGAATTTAGAGGGTTGTAACGTGGCTTTGGTTAGAGGGTGTGGTCACAAGCTGAAAGAAAGGGTTAGAATCGAGATTGAATTGAAAAATTGCCTAACTAAAAAAATGACTAGTCATCAATTGCGTACAACAGAGCTTTTTCTTAGAATATGGAATTTAACTTCTTTAGTTCAGAAGATCACTACTACTAATATGTATACATGTTTTTTTTAAGAACAAGTCAAATTACAAAATAGAATAAAACATAGCTAAACAACTATTCCAGCTCAAATCTCGACAAAAATAGGGATCAAATCAAATTAATTTAGGGGATTTCAACAATAATGAGTTATGGGTTAATATTGAGGGTAAATTAATGAATGGGTTGTTAGGCTCAAGGGAGTTCACTAAGGGTTAATTGTGAAGGTGGGCTTTTATGGAGTGAGTGGGTTAAACCTAAGTGCCTTTATCATTTTGACATATCAAATCAAATGGTGTGGTCTTGACATGCATAATCAAGCAAGTTCTAGAATAACAATTCAATACTGATGCACTCATAATGAAAGTGAGCATGAAAGAAATAATAAATGCTCTAAAGGCTCAAAATCTCACAACAATTATGGCTTTTTGATGTTTAAACTTGTGAATTCCAACTTAAGGTAATACCTAAACTTGGAGAAACAACCTAAAAGTTTTTAATTATTCAAAAATCAATTTATCATGCTAGATTCCCCAATGTCTTGAAGTTTAAACAATCAATGCATAAATGCCTATGTTTTAAATCAAGATATATCAATAAACATTATAGACTAATTGAAATTAATTCTAATAATGATATGAGAAGATCGCATGAAAATAAAACAAAATTCAGGGATTTTTCTGATATAAAAGACCCCCCACACTTAAGATGTACATTACCTTCAATGTACAAAGATAGATATAATGAAAAAGATAGATTCATAATCATTAGATAGGAAGAGAAGTGAAACTTCCTGAATGATGAATGGATTTCCTTGAATTGGAGTTTTAGAGAATAATCAGCGTGAGGGTGGAAGAGGATACTCCGGTGGTGGTAGAGGTTCATTAGTCCATAAGTCCTGCGCCAAAAGAATATTATATCTGGTGGTAGCTATGGTCGTGGTCGAGCAGGGCATGGCAGTCGTGGAGAACCTTTCCTGATGGAGTTTTTTAGTTCCTATGCGAGGATGAGCTTTGGAGCTCTTTCTGACTGTGATCAAATCAGGAACTCTTTAAGAGGTATACTGAAGCATAATTACTCATAATGAAATAGCCGAAGAATAAAAATTGTAAAAACTCAGGATGAAATAGTATTAAAAGGAAATAAAAATAAAATAAAAAATATAATTTCAAAATATAGAGATAAAAATAAAATAAAATAAATAATAGGTGTTTCTAGAGAAATTGGGCACACGGCCGTGGGGCACCCCCGTGTGCTCTAAGCTTAGCCCGTGCGTTTTGTACTTTTTGAAATTAGGTGCATTAGAGTACACGGCCATGTTGCATGGCTGTGTCGATCTCCGTTCGCTTCTCCCACGCCCATGTATGAAGGTCCACGCCCGTCTTGTTTTGGAAGGTTTGCCCACAATTGCTTTGCACGGGCGTGTCGTATGCCCGTGTTAAATTGACAGGTTCAGCCATGGTTTCGAGGCTTAGGCGTGTCACACGCCAAACCTTTGCCCTGTTTCCACACGGTCCTAAGCACGCCCGTGTGCTTGGCCATGTTTGTGTGGTAAACATGTATTCAAGAGCTCTATTAGTAAGTTTGGTACTAAAATTTAAAGAAGTTAATACAGTTAGTGCTCGGGTTGCCTCTCGAGAAGTGCTTATTTATAGTCTAAGCTCTACTTACCTTTCCATTGAATGGTCATGGTGGTTCAAGGAGTTTATACTCCTCATTCCTGCTGTGAATCTCATCAAAATAAGGTTTTAGGCGGGTATTGTTTACCTTAAAAGTGCCAAACTTGGGATGAATTACCTCGACTGTGCCGAATGGGAAAATGCTAAGTACCGTAAGAGGGATTTCTTCATTCGGTTTTTCAGTGACAATGTGAGGATTTGCGGCATCTAATAAAACTTTATCTCCAACCTTAAGTTGATTTGGAAAGGTATTGAGCTTGTTCTGGCGTAGTTTTGGTTTATCGTGTCTTCTCGGTTGATGTATCTGCCATTCATCTACCTCCTCGATTTGTAGCCTTTGTTCTTCATGAATCGGTCATCTACCATTGCTTGAAAATGGCTCATGTACTTCCTTCAAACTCATTTCCTGCAAAGTAGATTGCACCATATTGTCAGTTTTAGTAGAATGGTTTAGACAATCACCTTCAATTTTTGATGTGTTGCTGGAATTGCGAGCTTGAAGGGTGATTGTTTCTTCTCCCACACGAAGTGTGAGCTCACCTGTGCCAACATCAATAATCGTTCTAGCAGTTGCTAAAAAGGGTCTTCCTAAAATCAAAGGAGTGTTGCTATCCTCCTCTATGTCTAGAACAACGAAGTCAATGGGAAATATAAATTTATTGATTTTAACTAGCACATCTTCAATAATACCCCTAGGAAATCTTATAGTTTTATTTGCTAATTGAATGCTCATCCTAGTCTGTTTGGGTTTCCCAAGACCTAGTTGTTTAAACACTTTGTAACGCATGACGTTAATACTAGCCCCTAAATCAGCTAATGCATTATTAACATCTAAACTACCAATTAAGCAAGGAATTGTAAAACTTCCTGGATCTTTCAATTTTTTAGGTAGTTTATTCTATAGAATAGCTAAGCAAACTGCGTTTAGCTTCACATGCAAAGCTTCATCCAACTTTCGCTTATTTGCTAAAAGCTCCTTTAAAAATTTCACTGCGTTTGGCATCTACGGTAGAGCTTCAATAAACGGTAAGTTAATATGTAATTTTTTAAGAGTTTAAGGAATTTACCAAATTATTCGTCTGACCGGTCTTTCCTTGTCGCATTGGGGTACGGCACACGAGGTTTGTATTATGTACTTACCGGCTTTGGGTCATTTTGGCCGACCTTATCTTTACCTTTGCTTATCTCAGTTTCTTGCCTTGGTTCTGGTTTAGGTGTGAGTTTCTTGCCTTGGTTCTGGTTCAGGTGTGACTAACCCTTTCTCATCTTAGCTAGTAATCGCGTTGAGCTACTCCCTTGGGTTAGATTCTGTGTTGCTTGGCAAGCTACCTTGTGGTCATTCAGAAATCAACTTGGCAAGCTGTCCAATCTGAGTTTCGAGCCCTTGGATCGATGCTTGTTGATTCTTAAGTGCTGTCTCAGTATTCTTAAAATGTGTCTCTGACACCAAGATGAATTTGGTTAGCATCTCCTCAAGGTTCGGCTTTTTCTCCTGCTAGTATGGTGGTTTCTGATTTCCTAGGCTTCCCCATGAAAAATTTGGGTGATTCCTCCAACCTGCATTGTAAGTATTGCTGTAAGGATTGTTTTGAGATCGAGGATTATTACCCATGTAATTTAATTGCTCGTTCTCCATGTTGTGGCCATAAGGTGGGTATTCTGAATTGCTTGATGCACCTCAATTTACTTCGCACCGCATTACTGGGTGAACTTGTGAAGAATTAAGAAAACCATCAATTTTCTTATTCAAGATTTCTACCTGATTAGAGAGCATGGTGACCTAATCGACATTATAAACACCGGCTATTTTTGTTGGCTTTGTCCCCATGACTTGCCACTGATAGTTATTCAGTGACATCTCCTCAATAAATTCGTAAGCTGCCTCAGGTGTCTTATTATTGATAGTTCCTCTAGCAGCTGCATCAATCATCTGTCGAGTCGAAAGATTTAGGCAATTATGGAACGTTTGAACCTGTAGCCAAAGTGGTAACCCATGGTGAGGGCACCTTATTAAAAGGTCCTTGTATCTCTCCAATGCATCGTAGAGTGTTTCTAAATCCATCTACACAAAAGAAGAGATATCATTACGTAATTTGGCTGTTTTACCCGGTGGGAAATATTTTAATAAAATTTTTTCGGTCATTTGTTCCCAAATAGTAATTGACCCTTGTGGTAACGAGTTCAACCACTGTTTAGCTTTGTTCCTCAATGAAAAGGAAAACAACCGAAGGTGAATCACATCATCAGAAACGCCATTAATTTTAAAAGTATCGTAAAATTCTAGGAAATTTACCAAGTGAGCATTGGGATCCTCGTCCTGCAAACCATCAAACTGAACAAACTATTGTATCATTCGAATTGTGTTAGGTTTCAGTTCAAAACTTTTTGCAGCAATAGCAGGTCTAACTATACTTGACTCAGTTCCTATTAAATTAGGTTTAGCATAATCATACATAGTGCACGGAGCAGGATTTTTATTAACAACAATTGCAAGAGGTAGCGGACTTTCTTGTTTTCAGCCATCTCTTCGGTTGTGGTTTGAATATTGTCCTCTTTCCCATTCTCTGTGTATCTTAGGCTTCACCTTATTTCTCTTTTGTTTCTGCGAATTGTACGATCGATCTCACTGTCAAAAAGTAATGGTCCTGATGGGTTTCTTCTAGTCATAAACTATAAGAACCTACCAGAAAAAGGGAAAAAGAAGAATTAGTAATAAAAATTAGAATAAAATTTAAATTGCAGTAAAAGTAAATGGCTAAACTAAGAATTCACAGAAAATAGAATTAGGGAATTACTTTTGGAAAAACTCGATTGATTAAGACAATACCTAAGGAAAAATCCACCTAGACTTCACTTGTTATTTGACTCTGAATCAGACGATTTATTCATTTGAGCTGATCCGTAGAAATCCCTAAGTTATATTATTATCCCTCTTGAGACTAAAAACGTCTAACCCTAGGTTGAATAATTGAAATCTCTTTCTAATTAACTCCCTAAGGTTGCATTAAATCGATCTATGAATCCCCTTATTAGGTTTCACCCTAATCTGGCAAAATATTGTCACCCTATCATTAGGCGCACAATCAACTCCGCTTAATTATGAAAAATGTACTCTTAGACAGGGACTATTCCTCTTCTGAATAAGAGCTTAACTTGAATCAATATCCTGGAATATCCAGACAAGAATTAAGAACACATAATTAAGAACAAGTCAAATATTTATCATACAATTAAGATAATAATAACAAGATCTATCTTAGGTTTCATTCCCCTTAGGTATTTAGGTGTTTTAGTTCATAACTAAAAAGGTAAACATCTCAGAAGAATAATGAATACAAAACATAAAGAAAAACCCAAAACTCCTGAAGGGAAATTGAAGGGAGATCTTAAGTCTTGATGATGAATTCAGCTTCTGAGATGGATCAATCGGCTTTCTTTGAGCAGTTCCCTACTTCCTTCTCTACGTCCCCCTTTTCCTCCTCCTCTAGGGTATATTTATAGGCTTTAGAATACCTAAGAACCCTCAAAATTGGCCTTTTCTGAATTGGACTAAAATTGGGCTCGACAAGGACACGCCCGTGTGCGATTACTTCATGTAACACCCCAAACCCGGCCCAGACATTATGGCCAGATCCGACGTGTCATATTGAAGTTTTTAAGAAAACCCATGCCTCTTTCAACGTCATTCTTAGTGTTTTAAGAGATAGTCTTTGCTAAGTTAATAAAGTGAATGGAAGCTGTGCACCAAGTAGGTATCCGAAACAGAGGAGGTAAGCCTAGAAGGCTGCTTAAGTACCAATCTCTTGATTGGATCCAATCTTAGACATGCCCACAACCATTGCCACTTTGGTGCTAGGTTAGGTTTTGAGAAAAACGAGTTGGAATTCATTTAAGTAGTTATTTTTGATAAACCGATTAATTGTATCGTTGCGTTATTTTGAAAATAATTATCATTTTGGAAACGCGCCTTAGGTCTAACTCATATTGTTATCAAAAAAATATAGGGTATAAGATAAAATAATCCCAAAAAAAAATTAAAATGGCCTTATTACAACCCAAAACCAAATAATAATATTAATAAGATAAAACTTATAAAGAAATAAATCAGCTACTTATTGCAATTAAAAGAAACAGAAACAGTAGTGTGGCCATCTCTGAGTCCCTCGCAGCTCTAAACCATCTAAGCTTAGGGATTACCTGCACAGTTAGAAACGGGGTGAGTTTATGAAAACTTAGTGTGTAATCCCAATAACAAACAAACAGTAAATAACACGGTATCAGTACAATCTGGGCCAAAGCCCTATTTTGTCTTGACATATACTAGGCCGAAGCCTTTCCATAAATCATATCACTGGGCCGAAGCCTTTTCATAAATCATATCACTGGGCCGAAGCCTTTACTGTAAACGGTATGGCTCTTAGGCCCATTTCAATATCACATGTAATTTCAATGGATGTATGCAAGCCCATCTCAATATCACATGTGATGTCAATGAATGTATGCAAGCCCATTTGGGGAGACTACTCGACCCACCATCTGTTACTCTCCACCCGTACCAACCAAGTTCTCCATGTGGGGAATAACTCAACCCACCCAACCAAACTCTCCACTGGCAGCATAGCTGCTTTATCATATAACTGGAGGCCTAGCCTCTTTTAATAACTGGGGCAAAGCCCTTTCTGATAAATTAGGGCAAAGCCCTTTTCGGTAAACTGGGGCAGAGCCTTTTTAGCACTTCCTCCATCAATACAACCCATATCCCATGCAATATGTCATGTATGCAGAATGTCATGCCCATATTTGAATCAAACAATCACAGTCAAGTCATTCATATCACCAACATATATTCACAATCAAATCCGTCAACCACACAGTCCAAGTCAGTCACTTGCCCACAAGGGCAAAACAGTCATTTTTCATATTATAAGGGTATTTTCATAAATTTACCAAAAATTAGGGTTTTTCATGTTCATTACAATTGTCAATATTTCCGAGTGTTTAAACAATGATCTTTAACCCACTTTATCAAATTCGGGCTTTTGGGCCCAAAACCCCTAATGGGCCCTACGAATGCTGATTTAGCCCACTAAGCCTGCTTAATCCAAATTTTACAACAGTACTAACAGTGTTAACATGCAACTTTTCCAGATTCCATTTTCTATCAGTTTTACCTAAATGGGCCCGAAAGCCTATTGGGCCCGATTCCAACCCATTGAGGCCCAACTTACCATCGTGCACAAAATTGCGCTCTTACCTGCTCCATCGATCCAAACACTGATCATATCATATCTATCGCATCTTTAAGGAAAGGCAAAATCACAAGTTCCCGAAATGCCAAAATTTTAGCATTTCGGCTTTTTGGCGAATATTAATCTAAGCTACTGCGAGGGTTATTACACACCTGTTATGGGTTGAAGTTGAAACGTTTCCAGAATCAATCACCTACGATAAACACCACCTATCACTCAAACTTAACTAATCCAATATCAATATATGTAAATCCTAATCATATCAGTCATACGGAACATAAGGGCATATTCGTCATTTTACCATACAGGGGTATTACAGTCACTTTACCCTACAGGGGCTTTACAATCTTTCTACCTATTAGGGGTATTTTAGTCATTTCATCCTACAAGGGTGTTTTGGTAAATCTACAAACCAAGGGTATTTTAGTAATTTTGTAAACCAATGGTATTTCTATAATTTTTAGAAAGTCAAGGGTATTTCTATAATTGTGTAAATTAGGGGTATTTTGGTAATTTTACAAATTGAGGGTATTTTGGTAATTTCATAAACCGGTAGTATTTTGGTAATTTTACAAACTAGGGGTATTTTGGTAATTCTACCCTATAGGGGTATTTCAGTAATTTCACAATCGAGGGTAAAATGGTAATTTTGTAAATCGAGGGTAAAACAGTAATTTTGTAAATCAAGGGTAAAACAGTGATTCTATAAATCGAGGGTACTTTGGTAATTTTACAAGTCGAGGGCATTTCTGTAATTGGTAAACTAAAGTATTCTAAACAGGGATAACAATACGAAGGGCCCTAAGCCCATTCTTGGCCCAAATGGGCCCACACGCTCGTGTGGCCCTTTTAGTCCAAATCTAGCCACAAATATGAGATTCACCTAGCCTAGTCCAATATTTACTACACAATCAAACAACTTATCCAATTGGGCTCGTAGGCCCATTAGGCCCACATGGCCCCTTTCGGCCCATCGCGGCCCGAAGTAGCCATCCTACAGCTAGAGTAGCAAGAAAATACACACCTGATAGGAGACTGGAGTTAATCCACGCTCTGAGCACTCTTAGCCAACGCCCAACCCAAACTAGCATGCCATACAGCAAAAGGGATTAGCCAAGAAAGGTACCTTTACTCTCCTCATGGTTCCCTCTATTTACAGCCAGCTTCGCAACCACTCTTATGTTAGCTTCTCGATGTGGGATCCCTCCAACATCAGAGTTTAAATTCAACACCAACTTTTGCCGCCCCCTGTTAGCAAAATAAATGCTCCTTACTTGCCATGGGATTCGAACCCATGCCTCCCCTCAGATGCTCCACACGCTACTTGACACTAAGCCACAAGGCTTTTTGTGTCATATTTTATCCCCAATTAATTATAAGGTCTAAAGGCCAAAGTCCAGGTTCCCTTAAAAAAAACCAAAATAAATTGCAAGAGCCAAGGCTTGAACCCAGGCTCCCATACAACCTTAATGACGCCACAACCACTAGACTACAAGCTTCATTGTGTCATTTATTTAACACAATAATTCAAAAACCCTCACCCAAGCATCCAGGTTTTTTTTTCACTTAATACCAAATTTTTTGATAAAGCCCAAGTTTGAACCAAGATTTCTCTAACACTTCTCAGGGCCATTAACCACCAAAGCAGACATTTAATTGTGTCATTTCATTGCACAATTAAATACCTATACACAACCTCCTTACGGACTCGCACTCAAGGCCTAATACTTCTAGGCCCAAATTCGGGGTGTTACACTTCAAGCCGTGGTCAAGCCTGTCAAATAGGCACGGACGGGTGGTCCACCCGTGTGAGCCATGCTTCTATTCTACCAAATTGACACGGCCGTGTGGTTTGCCCGTGTAACACCCCTCGCCTATGCCCGACGCTAGGACAGGGTTCGAGGTGTTACCTGACTTAAACTCAATCAATCACACAAAAACAGTGCCATAAAATTTCAATCAACTTAAAACTTTCCTTTTCACATGCTATTTGTCCCATATATGGCCTTACGAGGCCCAAAACATACATCCGGGGTGGTTTGGGACCCAACCGAGAACTCATGAAAAACTTAGAAAATCTCTTGCATCAAGGCTTCACACACCCGTGAAGGTATAGAGCACTCACCCGTGTGCTAGGGACACACCCGTGCCCCAAACTCGTGTCTAAAAACCTGGACATTCTGCCAAAACCACATGTCTGTGTCCTATGATTGTGTCCTTCACACAGCTAAGACACATGGCCGTGTCTATTACCCGTGTACTACTACCATGCATACTGACTTGAAAAACTTAGGTGCAGGGGACACACGGTTGGACAACACGCCCATAGGGGCTGTGACAGCCCTAATTTGACCACAGTTGGAAAGTGGTTTCGAGACCACAAAACCGAGTCATAAAAATAATTAGATGTTATATTCTGTGCTTATTATATGTGAAAGTGCATGTGTGAAAATTTCATGCTTTAATATTGTCATTTGTGAGTGAAATTATTAAATAGGACTTGTGTGAAAATTTTTGAAAATATGATAGGTTATTTTTGTAATGGCCAAATAATTTATGGTGTAAATAAGTGGATTTGCATGTCAAATTTCCCACTTTAGTTGAAGTGGCCAGCCATGATGATGATGATAAGCAAAATATGTATTATATATTAATATTATAATGGTAATGGTTTAATTTATGAAATAAAAAATTAGTTAAAATAAGAAATGATAATAGAAAAACAAAAGAAAAACAAAATGTATAGTTCATCTTCTTCCTTAGCTTACCCGAACCCTAAAGAAGAATAGGGGAGATAGCATTCGGTCACTTTGAGCTTGGATTAAGGTATGAAATTCATGTTAGTTTTTGAAATTATAGCATATATTAAGCTAGTTACTAAGTCCCTTACTTAGCCCATGTCAAAATTTTGAATTGTGTAGTGATTTGAGTATTCGGCTATGGAAGATTTCTGAAGGGGATGATTGTTTTCTTTATGTTTTAATGAATAATTGCAAATGGGTGATGTTTGAGATAGTTTAATGTTCATATAGGTAGTTTGGATGTTATGAAAAAATCGGCTTGTGTATTGGTGAGTTGCCGAATGTGAACTTAGGTGATATTTGAGTATTGTTTGTGTTTTAAAATGATGGAATGGAGTGGATGCTTTGATTGTGATATGCAAAAAAAATTATAAGTTGGATTTAAGGTTGTTAAATTGCCATTGTCATTGCCGAAAATGTGTTTAGTTAAAGAAAAGTTTGGTGTTGGATGTTTTAAATGGTTTAGATGGTTATAAATTAAGTTTGAGATAGGTAATATATGTTTTGGGAAAGGTTAATGTTTTTAGGTTGAGTTTGTGTGGCTGGTTCGGTTATAATATGCATGGATAAAAATATAAGTGTATTTGGTTGTTGAATTTAGTCAATCTGTTGTAAGAGATTTGATATCTAAAGTTATTTTGTTGTATCCGAATTCGATAAATAAAAAAATGTTTTAATATGTTTATATCATGGTAAGAGTTATGTTTTGATTTTATTATAATCTGTAATTCGGCACTTGTTCCATGATATAATATTTGGAGTTGTATGTATATTAATTAATGAAATTCGGATATGCAAGGTAATGAGTTAGTGAAATGTTCCATGCTAGTTTTAGTCTATTATTTAGGAAGAAATGCAATTGTTGATTGTAGCCTTGAAATCTATGTTAAGAACGCAATATGTATTTAATTTATAATACTATGTTCCAACATGTCATATATGTATATTAGGTTGTATGTGTGATTGTTTATCAAATTATATTATCGCCATATGAGTTTTGTGCTTGTGCATGAGAGTTATTATACAATGAATATTCAGCTATAAGATTTAAGGGTTAAATCGTAGGAACTTTGATGATATACATATTCAAATTATTCGGTCATTAGGGTTATAGGTACTTTAGTTATGTGGGTTATATGTTAAGGTAAATTGATTAATGTGATTAAAAATGTGTATGACCATTTTATATTTGAGCAAAGTAACTATATGGCCTATTAAGTTTCTTGTCATATTCGGCCATAAGCTAGCATGATGGGACTTTAATAAGTTAAATTTTGTTTGAATTAGCTCAAGAGCATAGAGAACCAAGGTTGGACAAGGGAAAAGAGAAAGTAGTTGAATAGTCGATCCGAGACTGTTCGAATATATTCGAGGTAAGTTTTAAGTAGTTAAATATATATATTTTGATAATGACATGACATATTATAAGAATTAAGTATTACTTGTCATATATGTATATGGCTGAATGGCAATTGTAATGGAAGTAAAATGTGATATACTTTTATGATTAAAAGATGTATGTTCGAATGATGCTTGTATCCAACTTGGTGTGATATGTTATATGAAACTTATTGATTTGAATATTGCATTGTACTATTCGGGCCTTTGAGCCTAGCAGGCTATATGCCGGTGAGATATTATTCAAGCTTCGAACTTAGCAGGCGAAATGTCGGTGAATGAATTCGGCTTTTTAAACCTAGCAGGCTAAATGCCGGTGATTTGATAAAGGTCTA
Organism: Gossypium hirsutum; assembly: GCF_007990345.1. NCBI lineage: Eukaryota > Viridiplantae > Streptophyta > Magnoliopsida > Malvales > Malvaceae > Gossypium > Gossypium hirsutum. The sequence goes on from NC_053429.1 coordinate 12,671,714, forward strand.
AAACTAAGATACCTGGTGTTAGAACGAGAAAATGAATACATTCAACATGTTAAGTTGGCCAGGTACTTATTTTGTATTTATATGTGAGTATGATTTGAATTGAATCATAAGTGTATAATGTGATACATATGTGAATAAATGTTATAGCTATATCTATGATCATGATACATTCGGCCAAGGTGTGAAAATATGTGAAAATATTCGATTTATTTATTTATGCTATATGAATTCAGATTAAGTGAAATGAGAATGTAATTGTGCATCATGTGCTTGTGTATATTCGACCAAATGGTAATATATTTAGAAAATGATCTCTTGAGAAATTGGATAATTGATCTATAATTGAGTTTATTTGTTGCATTACTTAAAACTTACTAAGCTTATGAAAGCTTACTCTGTTTGTTATGTTTCCCTGTTTTATAGATTGTTGACTACAATCACCTGCTCGAGGAGGGGATCGTCAGGAATTCGTCACACTATCTATCATTTTGGTACTACTATATTTTGAGCTAGTATGGCATGTATAGAATAGACTTAAGTGAATGATATTTTGAGATGTCCTTGTATATAAACCATGTAAATATGGCAACTTTTGAATGTCGATATAAGTTTGAATTTCTATCTTTGATTGTGTTTGGCTATAAATATAATTGCTAATGAAATTATGTAAATGTGTATGTACTAATGTTGAGGTTTGGATTAGTAACTCTTCATAACCCACTCCGGCGACGGATACGGGTTATAGGGGTATTACATTTTATTGGTATCAGAGCTACGGTTTAGTCGATTCTAGGACTAACATAGCGTATGTAAGTCTAGCTATACATGCCATAAAGTGTTAATATGATAGTGTGATGATTTCTGACAATTGAAACATGTTTTTCGTATAGTAATGAATTCCGATCCTGATCGAGCAGTAGCTGATGATGTAGAGAGCGTAGCGCCTGCTCCCGCGCTAGGGACAGCGCAGTTGGACTCTCAACCGAATGCTAGTAATCAGAATGATGAGGCTAAACAAGCCTTCTATGCTATGATGAACGATTGGTTTACTCAGTATATTCGGACTAATCCGGCTATTTCACATCCTCCACGCCCGACTAATACAACCCCTGCGCTTGTGGTACCTCCAGTAGTTGACCCGTTGAGGTTGAGCAAGGCCCGGTTGATAGGATTTGAAAACTCGGGGCTGCCAAGTTCAAGGCTACTGACAGTGATGATGCCGAGCAAGCTGAGTTTTGGCTCGATAATACCACTTGTGTGTTTGATGAATTATCGTGCAGACCCGATGAATGCTTAAAATGTGCTATATCCCTATTTCGTGATTCTGCCTACTATTGGTGGAATACTTTGATTTTAGTGGTGCCGAGAGAACGGGTTACTTGGGAATTGTTTCAAACTGAGTTTCGCAAGAAATATATCAGTCAAAGATTCATTGATTAGAAACAGAAGGAATTTCTCGAGCTCAAACAGGGTTCTATGATAGTTACCGATTATGAGTGAAAGTTTGTCAGACTTAGTAGATATGCTTGGGAATGTGTTTCGTCTAAGGCTATAATGTGTAAATGCTTCGAGGACGGGTTGAATGAAGACATCAAATTGCTAGTGGGTATTCTAGAAATCAAAGAGTTTGTAGTGCTTGTCGAGCGAACTTGTAAAGCCGAAGAGCTGAGTTCCATAAAAGATCTTCGGGAAAATCCTTTCCTCAGTCATCAAAGAAATTTAGAGATGACTTAGGCAGATCTAAGAATACTTCGGGTTTTTCCGGATAAGATCGTGATCGACCCCCAGTGAGTACGCGGGGCACCTCTGTTGCCAATGTCGGCAATGATCGTCAAGATAGATTTGAGTGCAAGCATTGTGGTAAATGGCATTCAGGAAGCTGTAGATTTCATGATCGCTATTGTTTCAAGTGTAAATCAGCTGATCACCTTATCAGAGACTGTCCGAAATCAGCTGAACAGAATACTGATCCGAGTGGGAGACCTAGTAATACTGCAACACGAGGTAGACCACCTAGACATGCGGGAAATGCTAGTGGAAATCAAAGAGGAACCAAAGATACTGCTGTACGTTCTGAGGCTCGTGCACCTTCTAGAGCCTATGCTATACGCGCACGCGAGGATGCTTCTTTTCCAGATGTTATTACTAGTACTTTCACTCTTTTTGATACTGATGTTATTGGTTTGATTGATCCCAGTTCTACTTATTCGTATGTGTGTGAAACTTTGGCATCTAGTAAGACTCTACCTGTTGAGTCTACTGAGTTTGTGATACGAGTGTCTAATCCTTTGGGTCGTTACGTGCTAGTTGACAAAGTGAGTAAGAAATGGCCCCTAGTGATCCGAGCTTCTTGCTTCCCGACTAATTTAATGTTATTACTGTTTAACGAGTTTGATGTCATTCTCGGTATGGATTGGTTAACTGTTCATGATGCAGTAGTGAATTGCAAGAAAAAGACAATTGATTTGATGCGTTCAAATAATGAGATAATTCGAGTTGAGTCTACCGATTTGAATGGATCACCGGCAGTGATATCCCCGATGTTTGCTCAGAAATATGTGAAGAAGGGGTGGGAAGCATATCTTGCGTACGTACTGGATAGTAAAGAATTAGAAAAGAAACTTGAGACTGTGCCCGTGGTTTGTGAATAGCCGGATGTGTTCCCCGAAGAATTACCTGGATTACCACCTGTTCGGGAAGTAGAGTTTGGTATTGAATTAGTACCAGGAACTACACCTATTTCGATTGCTCCGTATCGTATGACACCAACTGAATTAAAAGAATTGAAATCTCAGTTGCAAGAGTTGACAGATAGAGGTTTTGCTCGATCGAGTTTTTCTCCTTGGGGTGTGCTAGTGCTGTTCGTGAAAAAGAAAGACGGAACCATGAGATTGTGCATTGACTATCGACAGTTTAATTGAGTAACGATAAAGACTAAATATCTGTTACCACGAATAGATGATTTATTTGATCAGCTGAAAGGAGCCTCAGTATTTTCAAAGATAGACTTGATATCGGGTTATTATCAATTGCGAGTTAGAGACTCTAACATGCCTAAAACTACTTTCAGAACGAGGCATGGACATTTTGAGTTCCTAGTGATGCCGTTTGGGCTTACTAATGCCCCTGCTGTTTTCATGGATTTAATGAATCGGATTTTCAGACAGTATTTGGATTAGTTTGTAGTTGTGTTTATAGATGACATTTTGATCTATTCACCCGATAAAAATGAACATGCTAAGCACTTGAAATTAGTATTGCAGATTTTACGAAACAAGAAATTATATGCGAAGTTTAGTAAATGTGAGTTCTGGTTGAGTGAAGTCAGCTTTTTAAGGCATATTGTATCCGCATCGGGCATCCGTGTTGATCCGAGTAAAATTTCAGCTATACTTGATTGGAAGCCTCCGAGAAATGTTTCAGAAGTTCGAAGCTTTTTGGGACTTGTCGGTTACTACAGATGGTTTGTGAAATGTTTCTTGATGATAGCAACACCGATGACAAAGCTGCTTCAGAAAGATATCAAATTTGAGTTGTCAGAAAAGTGTCAGAAAAGTTTTGATCAATTGAAAACTCTTTTGACTTAAGCTCTAGTGTTAGTTCAGCCAGAATCCGGTAACGAATTTGTGATCTACAGTGATGCGTCTCTGAATGGTTTAGGCTGTGTGTTGATGCAAGAGGGTAGAGTTGTAGCGTACGCTTCGAGACAATTGAAGCCACATGAGAAAAACTATCCGACTCATGATCTCGAGTTAGCTGCTATTATTTTTGCTCTGAAAATTTGGCGCCACTATTTGTTCGAGGAAAAATGCCATGTGTATTCCGATCACAAAAGTCTCAAGTACTTGATGACTCAAAGAGATTTGAATTTGAGACAAAGACGTTGGCTAGAATTATTAAAAGATTACGAGCTTGTCATTGATTACCATCCGGGAAACGCTAACGTGGTTACTGATGCTTTAAGCCGTAAATCATTGTTTGTGTTGCGAGCAATGAATGTGCACCTGTCTATGTCCGCTAATGATATGTTAATAGCGGAGTTAAAAGTAAAACCGTTATTGATGCAACAAATCCGTGAAGCTCAAAAAGTTGATGATAAATTAGTTCCAAAGCGAGCATTATGTGTTTCGAAAGAGGATTCATAGTTTTTAATTGATAGCAATGATTGTTTGAGGTTCAGAAATTGATTATGTGTTCCGAGAAATTCAGAGCTTATTCCAACGATTTGGAACAAGGCTCATAACAGCCGAATGTCAGTTCACCCAGGTAGTACGAAAATGTACAACGATCTGAAATGTCAGTATTGGTGGCATGGTATGAAGCGAGACATTTTTGACTTTGTTTCGAAGTGTTTGATATGTCAACAAGTGAAAGCGGAACATCAAGTACCTTCGGGATTACTTTAGCCGATCATGATACCCGAGTGGAAGTGCGATCGAATCACAATGGATTTTGTATCTGGGTTGCCATTGTCTCCGAGCAAGAAAGATGCGATCTGGGTAGTGGTTGATAGATTGACAAATTCGGCTCATTTTATTCCCGTACGTACGGATTATTCACTTTAAGCTAGCCGAAGTGTATGTTTCTCAGATTGTAAGGTTACACGGAGCACCTACTTCTATTGTGTCGGATAGAGATCTGAGATTCACATCGCAGTTTTGGAAGAAATTGCAAGAAGCATTGGGTACTAAGTTGCATTTTAGCACCACTTTTCATCCCTAGACCGATGGTCAATCCGAGCGAATTATTCAGATACTCGAGGATATGTTGAGATGTTGCATCCTTGAGTTTAGTAATTTGTGGGATCGATACTTGCCTTTGGTTGAATTCGCATATAATAATAGTTTTCAATCGAGCATCAAAATGGCACCTTACGAGGCTTTGTACGGTCGTAAATGTCGTACACCTTTGTTTTGGACTGAACTCAGTGAGAATAAGATTTACGGAGTTGACTTGATTAAAGAGGCCAAACAGAAAGTGAAAGTGATCTGAGAAAGTCTGAAAGCAGCATCAGATCGTCATAAATCGTATGCACACTTGAAGCGGAAAGATATGGAGTATCAAGTCGGAGATAAAGTTTTTCTTAAAGTTTCACCGTGGAAAAAGGTACTTAGATTTGGCCGTAAAGGCAAATTGATCCCGAGATTTTTCAGACCATACAAGATTTTAGAACGGATTGGGTCGGTGCTTATAGACTACTTTTGCCACCTGAACTTCAAAAGATCCACGATGTTTTTCATGTTTCGATGCTCTATCGGTACAGATCCGATCTTTCTCATGTAATTAATCCATCATAAATTGAAATTCAGTCTAATTTGAGTTATGAAGAAGAACCAGTTCGTATTTTGGCTCGTGAAGTAAAACAACTACGAAATAAGAAAATCTCATTAGTAAAAGTACTGTGGCTCAAACATGGGGTTGAAGAAGTGACTTGGGAGCCAGAGGACTCAATGAAAGAACGTTATCCTAACCTTTTAGCTGGTAAGATTTTCGGGGACGAAAATTCCTTAGGGGGAGTTGTGACAGCCCTAATTTGACGCCAGTCGAAAAGTGGTTTTGGGACCACAAAACTGAGTCATAAAAATAATTAGATGTTATATTCTGTGCTTATTATATGTGAAAGTGCATGTGTGAAAATTTCATGCTTTAATATTGTCATTTGTGAGTGAAATTATTAAATAGGACTTGTGTGAAAATTTTTGAAAATATGATAGGTTATTTTTGTAATGGCCAAATAATTTATGGTGTAAATAAGTGGATTTGCATGTCAAATTTCCCACTTTAGTTGAAGTGGCCAGCCATGATGATGATGATAAGCAAAATATGTATTATATATTAATATTATAATGGTAATGGTTTAATTTATGAAATAAAAAAATTAGTTAAAATAAGAAATGATAATAGAAAAACAAAAGAAAAACAAAATGTATATTTCATCTTCTTCCTTAGCTTACCCGAACCCTAAAGAAGAATAGGGGAGATAGCATTCGGTCACTTTGAGCTTGGATTAAGGTATGAAATTCATATTAGTGTTTGAAATTATAGCATATATTAAGCTAGTTACTAAGTCCCTTACTTAGCCCATGTCAAAATTTTGAATTGTGTAGTGATTTGAGTATTCGGCTATGGAAGATTTTTGAAAGGGATGATTGTTGTCATTATGTTTTAATGAATAATTGCAAATGGGTGATGTTTGAGATAGTTTAATGTTCATATAGGTAGTTTGGATGTTATGAAAAAATCGGCTTGTGTATTGGTGAGTTGCCGAATGTGAACTTAGGTGATATTTGAGTATTGTTTGTGTTTTAAAATGATGGAATGGAGTGGATGCTTTGATTGTGATATGCAAAAAAAAAATATAAGTTGCATTTAAGGTTGTTAAATTTCCATTGTCATTGCCGAAAATGTGTTTAGTTAAAGAAAAGTTTGGTGTTGGATGTTTTAAATGGTTTAGATGGTTATAAATTAAGTTTGAGATAGGTAATATATGTTTTGGGAAAGGTTAATGTTTTTAGGTTGAGTTTGTGTGGCTGGTTCGGTTATAATATGCATGGATAAAAATATAAGTGTATTTGGTTGTTGAATTTAGTCAATCTGTTGTAAGAGATTTGATATCTAAAGTTATTTTGTTGTATCCGAATTCGATAAATAAAAAAATGTTTTAATATGTTTATATCATGGTAAGAGTTATGTTTTGATTTTATTATAATCTGTAATTCGGCACTTGTTCCATGATATAATATTTGGAGTTGTATGTATATTAATTAATGAAATTCGGATATGCAAGGTAATGAGTTAGTGAAATGTTCCATGCTAGTTTTAGTCTATTATTTAGGAAGAAATGCAATTGTTGATTGTAGCCTTGAAATCTATGTTAAGAACGCAATATGTATTTAATTTATAATACTATGTTCCAACATGTCATATATGTATATTAGGTTGTATGTGTGATTGTTTATCAAATTATATTATCGCCATATGAGTTTTGTGCTTGTGCATGAGAGTTATTATACAATGAATATTCAGCTATAAGATTTAAGGGTTAAATCGTAGGAACTTTGATGATATACATATTCAAATTATTCGGTCATTAGGGTTATAGGTACTTTAGTTATGTGGGTTATATGTTAAGGTAAATTGATTAATGTGATTAAAAATGTGTATGACCATTTTATATTTGAGCAAAGTAGCTATATGGCCTATTAAGTTTCTTGTCATATTCGGCCATAAGCTAGCATGATGGGACTTTAATAAGTTAAATTTTGTTTGAATTAGCTCAAGAGCATAGAGAACCAAAGTTGGACAGGGGAAAAGAGAAAGTAGTTGAATAGTCGATCCGAGACTGTTCGAATATATTCGAGGTAAGTTTTAAGTAGTTAAATATATATATTTTGATAATGACATGACATATTATAAGAATTAAGTATTACTTGTCATATATGTATATGGCTGAATGGCAATTGTAATGGAAGTAAAATGTGATATACTTTTATGATTAAAAGATGTATGTTCGAATGATGCTTGTATCCAATTTGGTGTGATATGTTATATGAAACTTATTGATTTGAATATTGCATTGTACTATTCGGGCCTTTGAGCCTAGTAGGCTATAATGTCGGTGAGATATTATTCAAGCTTCGAGCTTAGCAGGCGAAATGTCGGTGAATGAATTCGGCTTTTTAAACCTAGCAGGCTAAATGCCGGTGATTTGATAAAGGTCTAAAACTAAGATACCTGGTGTTAGAACGAGAAAATGAATACATTCAACATGTTAAGTTGGCCAGGTACTTATTTTGTATTTATATGTGAGTATGATTTGAATTGAATCATAAGTGTATAATGTGATACATATGTGAATAAATGTTATACCTATATCTATGATCATGATACATTCGGCCAAGGTGTGAAAATATGTGAAAATATTCGATTTATTTATTTATGCTATATGAATTTAGATTAAGTGAAATGAGAATGTAATTGTGCATCATGTGCTTGTGTATATTCGACCAAATGGTAATATATTTAGAAAATGATCTCTTGAGAAATTGGATAATTGATCTATAATTGAGTTTATTTGTTCCATTACTTAAAACTTACTAAGCTTATGAAAGTTTACTCCGTTTGTTATGTTTCCCTGTTTTATAGATTGTTGATTACAGTCACCTGCTCGAGGAGGGGATCGTCAGGAATTCGTCACACTATCTATCATTTTGGTACTACTATATTTTGAGCTAGTATGGCATGTATAGAATAGACTTAAGTGACTGATATTTTGAGATGTCCTTGTATATAAACCATGTAAATATGGCAACTTTTGAATGTCGATATAAGTTTGAATTTCTATCTTTGATTGTGTTTGGCTATAAATATAATTGCTAATGAAATTATGTAAATGTGTATGTACTAATGTTGAGGTTTGGATTAGTAACTCTTCATAACCCACTCCGGCGACGGATACGGGTTATAGGGGTGTTACATTTTATTGGTATCAGAGCTACGGTTTAGTCGATTCTAGGACTAACATAGCGTATGTGAGTCTAGCTATACATGCCATAAAGTGTTAATATGATAGTGTGATGATTTCTGACAATTGAAACATGTTTTTCGTATAGTAATGAATTCCGATCCCGATCGAGCAGTAGCTGATGATGTAGAGAGCGTGGCGCCTGCTCCCGCGCTAGGGACAACCCTGTTGGACTCTCAACCGAATGCTAGTAATCAGAATGATGAGGCTAAACAAGCCTTCTATGCTATGATGAACGATTGGTTTACTCAGTATATTCGGACTAATCCGGCTGTTTCACATCCTCCACGCCCGACTAATACAACCCCTGCGCTTGTGGTACCTCCAGTAGTTGACCCGTTGAGGTTGAGCAAGGCCCGGTTGATAGGATTTTAAAACTCGGGGCTGCCAAGTTCAAGGCTACTGACAGTGATGATGCCGAGCAAGCTGAGTTTTGGCTCGATAATACCACTTGTGTGTTTGATGAATTATCGTGCACACCCGATGAATGCTTAAAATGTGCTATATCCTTATTTCGTGATTCTGCCTACTATTGGTAGAATACTTTGATTTTAGTGGTGCCGAGAGAACGGGTTACTTGGGAATTGTTTCAAACTGAGTTTCGCAAGAAATATATCAGTCAAAGATTCATTGATTACAAATAGAAGGAATTTCTCGAGCTCAAACAGGGTTCTATGATAGTTACCGATTATGAGTGAAAGTTTGTCAGACTTAGTAGATATGCTTGGGAATGTGTTTCGTCTGAGGCTATAATGTGTAAATGCTTCGAGGACGGGTTGAATGAAGACATCAAATTGCTGGTGGGTATTCTGGAAATCAAAGAGTTTGTAGTGCTTGTCTAGCGAGCTTGTAAAGCCGAAGAGCTGAGTTCCATAAAAGATCTTCGGGAAAATCCTTTCCTCAGTCATCAAAGAAATTTAGAGATGACTTAGGCAGATCTAAGAATACTTCGGGTTTTTCCGGATAAGATCGTGATCGACCCTTAGTGAGTACGCGGGCCACCTCTGTTGCCAATGTCGGCAATGATCGTCAAGATAGATCTGAGTGCAAGCATTGTGGTAAATGGCATTCAGGAAGCTGTAGATTTCATGATCGCTATTGTTTCAAGTGTAAATCAGCTGATCACCTTATCAGAGACTGTCCGAAATCAGCTGAACAGAATACTGATCCGAGTGGGAGACCTAGTAATACTGCAACACGAGGTAGACCACCTAGACATGCGGGAAATGCTAGTGGAAATCAAAGAGGGACCAAAGATACTGCTATACGTTCTGAGGCTCGTGCACCTTCCAGAGCCTATGCTATACGCGCACGCGAGGATGCTTCTTCTCCAGATGTTATTACTAGTACTTTCACTCTTTTTGATACTGATGTTATTGGTTTGATTGATCACAGTTCTACTCATTCGTATGTGTGTGAAACTTTGGCCTCTAGTAAGACTCTACCTGTTGAGTCTACTGAGTTTGTGATACGAGTGTCTAATCCTTTGGCCCGTTACGTGCTAGTTGCAAAGTGTGTAAGAAATGTCCCCTAATGATCCGAGCTTCTTGCTTCCCGACTAATTTAATGTTATTACTGTTTAACGAGTTTGATGTCATTCTCGGTATGGATTGGTTAACTGTTCATGATGCAGTAGTGAATTGCAAGCAAAAGACAATTGATTTGATGCGTTCAAATAATGAGATAATTCGAGTTGAGTCTACCGATTTGAATGGATCACCGGCAGTGATATCCCCGATGTTTGCTCAGAAATATGTGAAGAAGGGGTGGGAAGCATATCTTGCGTACGTACTGGATAGTAAAGAATTAGAAAAGAAACTTGAGACTGTGCCCGTGGTTTGTGAATATCCGGATGTGTTCCCCGAGGAATTACCTGGATTACCACCTGCTCGGGAAGTAGAGTTTGGTACTGAATTAGTACCAGGAACTACACCTATTTCGATAGCTCCGTATCGTATGACACCAACTGAATTAAAAGAATTGAAATCTCAGTTGCAAGAGTTGACAGATAGAGGTTTTCCTCAATCGAGTTTTTCTCCTTGGGGTGTACCAGTGCTATTTGTGAAAAAGAAAGACGGAACCATGAGATTGTGCATTGACTATCGACAGTTTAATAGAGTAATGATACAGAATAAATATCTGTTACCATGAATAGATGATTTATTTGATCAACTGAAAGGAGCCTCAGTATTTTCAAAGATAGACTTGATATCGGGTTATTATCAATTGCGAGTTAGAGACTCTAACATGCCTAAAACTACTTTCAGAACGAGGCATGGACATTTTGAGTTCCTAGTGATACCGTTTGGGCTTACTAATGCCCCTGCTGTTTTCATGGATTTAATGAATCGAATTTTCAGACAGTATTTGGATTAGTTTGTAGTTGTGTTTATAGATGACATTTTGATCTACTCACGCGATAAAAATGAACATGCTGACCACTTGAAATTAGTTTTGCAGATTTTGCGAAACAAGCAATTATATGCGAAGTTTAGTAAATGTGAGTTCTGGTTGAGGGAAGTCAGCTTTTTAAGGCATATTGTATCCGCATCGGGCATCCGAGTTGATTCGAGTAAAATTTCAGCTATACTTGATTGGAAGCCTCCGAGAAATGTTTCAGAAGTTCGAAGCTTTTTGGGACTTGCCGGTTACGACAGATGGTTTGTGAAATGTTTCTTGATGATAGCAACACCGATGACAAAGCTGCTTCAGAAAGATATCAAATTTGAGTTGTCAGAAAAGTGTCAGAAAAGTTTTGATCAATTGAAAACTCTTTTGACTTAAGCTCTAGTGTTAGTTCAGCCAAAATCCGGTAATGAATTTGTGATCTACAGTGATGCGTCTCTGAATGGTTTAGGCTGTGTGTTGATGCAAGAGGGTAGAGTTGTAGCGTACGCTTCGAGACAATTGAAGCCACATGAGAAAAACTATCCGACTCATGATCTCGAGTTAGCTGCTATTATTTTCGCTCTGAAATTTTGGCGCCACTATTTGTTCGAGGAAAAATGCCATGTGTATTCCGATCACAAAAGTCTCAAGTACTTGATGACTCAGAGAGATTTGAATTTGAGACAAAGACGTTGGCTAGAATTATTGAAAGATTATGAGCTTGTCATTGATTACCATCCGGGAAACGCTAACGTGGTTGCTGATGCTTTAAGCCGTAAATCATTGTTTGTGTTGCGAGCAATGAATGTGCACCTGTCTATGTCCGCTAATGATATGTTAATAGCGGAGTTAAAAGTAAAACCGTTATTGATGCAACAAATCCGTGAAGCTCAAAAAGTTGATGATAAATTAGTTCCAAAGCGAGCATTATGTGTTTCGAAAGAGGATTCATAGTTTTTAATTGATAGCAATGATTGTTTGAGGTTCAGAAATTGATTATGTGTTCCGAGAAATTCAGAGCTTATTCCAATGATTTGGAACAAGGCTCATAACAGCCGAATGTCAGTTCACCCAGGTAGTACGAAAATGTACAACGATCTGAAATGTCAGTATTGGTGGCATGGTATGAAACGAGACATTTCTGACTTTGTTTCGAAGTGTTTGATATGTCAACAAGTGAAAGCGGAACATCAAGTACCTTCGGGATTACTTTAGCCGATCATGATACCCGAGTGGAAGTGCGATCGAATCACAATGGATTTTGTATCTGGGTTGCCATTGTCTCCGAGCAAGAAAGATGTGATCTGGGTAGTGGTTGATAGATTGACAAATTCGGCTCATTGTATTCCCGTACGTACGGATTATTCACTTTAAGCTAGTCGAACTGTATGTTTCTCAGATTGTAAGGTTACATGGAGCACCTACTTCTATTGTGTCGGATAGAGATCCAAGATTCACATCGCAGTTTTGGAAGAAATTGCAAGAAGCATTGGGTACTAAGTTGCATTTTAGCACCACTTTTCATCCCCAGACCGATGGTCAATCCGAGCGAATTATTCAGATACTCGAGGATATGTTGAGATGTTGCATCCTTGAGTTTAGTAATTTGTGGGATCGATACTTGCCTTTGGTTGAATTCGCATATAATAATAGTTTTCAATCGAGCATCAAAATGGCACCTTACGAGGCTTTGTACGGTCGTAAATGTCGTACACCTTTTTTTTTGGACTGAACTCAGTGAGAATAAGATTTACGGAGTTGACTTGATTAAAGAGGCCAAACAGAAAGTGAAAGTGATCTGAGAAAGTCTGAAAGTAGCATCAGATCGTCAGAAATCGTATGCACACTTGAAGCGGAAAGATATGGAGTATCAAGTCGGAGATAAAGTTTTTCTTAAAGTTTCACCGTGGAAAAAGGTACTTAGATTTGGCCGTAAAGGCAAATTGATCCCGAGATTTATCAGACCATACAAGATTTTAGAACGGATTGGGTCGGTTGCTTATAGACTACTTTTGCCACCTGAACTTCAAAAGATCCACGATGTTTTTCATGTTTCGATGCTCTATCAGTACAGATCCGATCTTTCTCATGTAATTAATCCATCATAAATTGAAATTCAATCTGATTTGAGTTATGAAGAAGAACCAGTTCGTATTTTGGCTCGTGAAGTAAAACAACTACGAAATAAAAAAATCTCATTAGTAAAAGTACTGTGGCTCAAACATGGGGTTGAAGAAGTGACTTGGGAGCCAGAGGACTCAATGAAAGAACGTTATCCTAACCTTTTAGCTGGTAAGATTTTCGGGGACGAAAATTCCTTAGGGGGAGTTGTGACAGCCCTAATTTGACCCCAGTCGGAAAGTGGTTTCGGGACTACAAAACTGAGTCATAAAAATAATTAGATGTTATATTCTGTGCTTATTATATGTGAAAGTGCATGTGTGAAAATTTCATGCTTTAATATTGTCATTTGTGAGTGAAATTATTATATAGGACTTGTGTGAAAATTTTTGAAAATATGATAGGTTATTTTTGTAATGGCCAAATAATTTATGGTGTAAATAAGTGGATTTGCATGTCAAATTTCCCACTTTAGTTGAAGTGGCCGGCCATGATGATGATGATAAGCAAAATATGTATTATATATTAATATTATAATGGTAATGGTTTAATTTATGAAATAAAAAAATTAGTTAAAATAAGAAATGATAATAGAAAAACAAAAGAAAAACAAAATGTTTATTTCATCTTCTTCCTTAGCTTACCCGAACCCTAAAGAGGAATAGGGGAGATAGCATTCGGTCACTTTGAGCTTGGATTAAGGTATGAAATTCATGTTAGTTTTTGAAATTATAGCATATATTAAGCTAGTTACTAAGTCCCTTACTTAGCCCATGTCAAAATTTTGAATTGTGTAGTGATTTGAGTATTCGGCTATGGAAGATTTTTGAAGGGGATGATTGTTGTCTTTATGTTTTAATGAATAATTGCAAATGGGTGATGTTTGAGATAGTTTAATGTTCATATAGGTAGTTTGGATGTTATGAAAAAATCAGCTTGTGTATTGGTGAGTTGCCGAATGTGAACTTAGGTGATATTTGAGTATTGTTTGTGTTTTAAAATGATGGAATGGAGTGGATGCTTTGATTGTGATATGCAAAAAAAAAAAATTATAAGTTGGATTTAAGGTTGTTAAATTGCCATTGTCATTGCCGAAAATGTGTTTAGTTAAAGAAAAGTTTGGTGTTGGATGTTTTAAATGGTTTAGATGGTTATAAATTAAGGTTGAGATAGGTAATATTTGTTTTGGGAAAGGTTAATGTTTTTAGGTTGAGTTTGTGTGGCTGGTTCGGTTATAATATGCATGGATAAAAATATAAGTGTATTTGGTTGTTGATTTAGTCAATGTGTTGTAAGAGATTTGATATCTAAGGTTATTTTGTTGTATCCGAATTGGATAAATAAAAAAATGTTTTAATATGTTTATATCATGGTAAGAGTTATGTTTTGATTTTATTATAATTTGTAATTCGGCTTTTGTTCCATGATATAATATTTGGAGTTGTATGTATATTAATGAATGAAATTCAGATATGCAAGGTAATGAGTTAGTGAAATGTTCCATGATGGTTTTAGTCTATTATTTAAGAATAAATGCAATTGTTGATTGTAGCCTTGAAATCTATGTTAAGATCGCAATATGTATTTAATTTATAATAGCATGTTCGAACATGTCATATATGTATATTAGGTTGTATGTGTGATTGTTTATCAAATTATATTATCGCCATATGAGTTTTGTGCTTGTGCATGAGAGTTATTATACAATGAATATTCAGCTATAAGATTTAAGGGTTAAATCGTAGGAACTTTAATGACATACATATTCAAATTATTCGGTCATTAGGGTTATATGTACTTTAGTTATGTGGGTTATATGTTAAGGTAAATTGCTTAATGTGATTAAAAATGTGTATGACCATTTTATATTTGAGCAAAGTAACTATATGGCCTATTAAGTTTCTTGTCATATTTGGCCATAAGCTAGCATGATGGGACTTTAATAAGTTAAATTTTGTTTGAATTAGCTCAAGAGCATTGAGAACCAAGGTTGGACAGGGGAAAAGAGAAAGTAGTTGAATAGTCAATCCGAGACTATTCGAATATGTCCGAGGTAAGTTTTAAGTAGTTAAATATATATATTTTGATAATGACATGACATATTATAAGAATTAAGTATTACTTGTCATATATGTATATGGCTGAATGGCAATTGTAATGGAAGTAAAATGTGATATACTTTTATGATTAAATGATGTATGTTCGAATGATGCTTGTATCCAATTTGGTGTCATTATATTATATGAAACTTATTGATTTGAATATCGTACAGTACTATTCGGGCCTTTGAGCCTAGCAGGCTATAATGCCGGTGAAATACCACTCGGGCCATTGAGCCTAGCAGGCTATAATGCCGGTGAGATATTATTTGGGCTTCGAGCCTAGCCGGTGAAATGCTGGTGAATGAATTCAGGTTTTTAAACCTAGCAGGCTAAATGCCGGTGATTTGATAAAAGTCTAAAACTAAGATACCTCGTGTTAGAACGGCAAAATGAATACATTCAACACGTTAAGTTGGCCAGGTACATATGTTGTATTTATATGTGAGTATGATTTGAATTGAATCATAAGTGTATAATGTGATACATATGTGAATAAATGTTATACCTATATCTATGATCATGATACATTCGGTCAAGGTGTGAAAATATGTGAAAATATTCAATTTATTGATTTATGCTATATGAATTCAGATTAAGTGAAATGAGAATGTAATTGTGCATCATGTGCTTGTGTATATTCGGCCAAATGGTAATATATTTAGAAAATGATCTCTTGAGAAATTGGATAATTGATCTATAATTGAGTTTATTTGTTGCATTACTTAAAACTTACTAAGCTTATGAAAGCTTACTCCGTTTGTTATGTTTCCTTGTTTTATAGATTGTTGATTACAGTCACCTGCTCGAGGAGGGGATCGTCAGGAATTCGTCACACTATCTATCATTTTGGTACTACTATATTTTGAGATAGTATGGCATGTATAGAATAGACTTAAGTGAATGATATTTTGAGATGTCCTTGTATATAAGCCATGTGAATATGGCAACTTTTGAATGTCGATATAAGTTTGAATTTCTATCTTTGATTGGGTTTGGCTATAAATATAATTGCTAATGAAATTATGTAAATGTGTATGTACTAATGTTGAGTTTCGGATTAGTAACTCTTCATAACCCACTCCGGCGACGGATACAGGTTATAGGGGTGTTACAGGGGCAGACTGTATGTCACACACGGTCTAGACACACGCCCGTGTGTCTACTTGTGTGGACAATTACAAGGCTAATTTCCAAGCCATTTGTCACCCTCACAACATGTGCACACATACTTATCCAATAACATACAACATGGCATAATTGAGCTCTTAAACATCTACAAACATGTTATGCTCAAGTCATTTTCTTATGCAATAAAAACCATAGAATTTGCTCACATCATTATCACATACTAGTCATAACTATCATTACATCACAAACCTCATTTCCATCACTAAGCATACATAATCATTTCCACAAACCATTCATAAGGCATTATTAACTATTTATCAATCACCTAATCTTGCATCAGTTACTAACTCATCAATGAATCTCATTTCAATCTCTAAGCATACATGCTATAAGCCACATCACAAGAGATAGTATCATACATATATATGAATAAACATTTAGGCCCACAACATCATTAGCCAACACAGGCCAATTCACATGGCTACAACACTTTATCAATACAAGCCAACACCTTTGGCTAAATCATAATATCACATACTCAACATTAAAACCCTATACATGCCATAGACTCGAAACACTAGGATTTACTTACACCAATAGCGTGAACTCGACAGTGTGATAATATCTCTGATGGCCTCCAACCCGAGCAAACCTGGCAACCCTAGAGAATATGGGAAAGAAGGAGGGGTAAGCTTTACGCTTAGTAAGTTCATATGAAAACAATTAGCAGCTCATTTACATGTTTTATCAATGTTTACAACATATACTCAAGTTCACGACAAGTTGTCTTCCTGAGCAACAGTCACTAAATTATTTATATCTGGAGCTACGAAACTCCAAACTATGTTCTGTTAATTTTAATTGAAACTAGACTCATGTACCTTTCTACCATAAATGTTTCAGAATTTTTGGTTTAGCAAATTAGTACATTTTATTCCTAAAAGTTACCCCTAATTCACTATCTGATAGTTCAGACCTTTATGCATTAAAGTTCAATTATCTCATAGCACAGGACTCAAATAATGTTATCATCTATTTCTATGGAAACTAAACTCATTAAGGATTCTAATCATATAAATCATAACTCATAAATATTTTTCTAAAATTTATAATGATTTTCTAAAATCAGAACAGGGAATCTCGAAGTCATTCTGACTCTATCCCATGCAACTTTGAATATCTCATTATAGGAAATTCTTTTGCTTACACTGTTTATTTTATAAGAACCTAGACTAAATAAGATTTATTCTCATATTTTATTTAGCTTCTAACTCATTTTCCACTTTTTTTAGTGTATTTTCACAGTTACGCTACTGCAGTAACTCAAATCTGTCAAGGCTAAGTTACTCGTAAGCTTAGTGTACCTACTTGTACAACTTGTAACATAACTCAAGTACATACCTGTACTTACTCGTATTAAAGTATATAATCATACCTTCTTTAACATGCCCTCCTTAGGGATTTCATCACATCATCCATTTCGTTACACGTTGAATACTCGGGATGCTAAAGGATGTTCGGAATTATCATATGCCGAATAGAATGCCCAAGGCCATGTCCCTCACATGGTCTTACATGGATCCACATATCGTTGCCATATCCCGGATATGGTCTTATACGATGTTTCATGTTAGTTCTAATGCTATGTCCCGGACATGGTCTTATACTAGCACACATATCATCACATTTTCATTAAATCCTCACAAGTCAATTCCAATAGAGGCATACATCCACATTTTGTACAATATCAAGTATTAAGCACATCATAATGAAATTGAGCATTAATTTCATACAAACTTCTAATATTTTAGGCCATACACTTAATGCCATAACAATAAAGAATTTTAATTCAAGCATGATATTGCATTATTGTTACCATACGAACTTACCTCGATACCACAAAGGAGAAAAGGACGTAATCATCCCTTAATCGATTTCTTTCCGTTCTAAGTCCAAATCTCGATTTTCAACATCTAAAACATCACATTTAGCTTATTAAAACAACGTAGTAATCAAATTAGTCCATTGACACACTTTGGCAAAATTTACAATTTTGCCCCTCTCTTTTGCCAAAATTACCAAATTGCCCCTAGGCTCGAAAAATGATTTTTATTCAATTTATTTACTCCTTAAGCCTAGATAAACCATTTTCATAACTATGGAAACTCACAAAAATCATTATTACACACACTAACACATTATCTTACAACTTGGCAAACTAGCCCTTTTTAAGGTGTTTTCATGCAATTTCTTTCACAAAAGTTGTTTATTAGACAACTAGGACTCATAATCTTCCATAAAAACACAGAAAATAACACATTTACTCTCATGGCAAAACCCTAGACTCTTCATCATTTTGTAAACTAGACCCCTCATATGAAAGCTCATGCTTTAGGGGTTCCAAAAATGTAAAAATCATCAAGAAACAACCAAAGATCACTTACTTGTTAGGGCTTAAAGTGGCTGAAAATTTAAAATTTGAAACCCCCATTCTTTGCTTCCATTTTCATGAGGAAGAAGAATAAATGAAAGAGAAATGACATTTTATTTCTTTTTCCTTATTTTATTACAAATTAGTCAATTAAAACACCTAAAAGCCACAAATTTTGGCTTTTTGACCAATTGGTCTCCCCTTGGCCAGCCACACACTTAAAAAGGGTCTAATTTCCCTTTAAATGCCTCCAATTTTAGTTTTCTAGTCTATTAACACATTTAGGCATTAACACACAACTTTTACCTTTTACGCGATTTAGTCCTTTTTCGAAATTGGACTAGAAATCGCTAAAATTAACTTACCAAAATTTAAATGCACTTATAAAATTATATTATAACACATAAAATAATACTAAAATAATTTTCTCTGGCCTCGGAATAGTGGTTCCAAAACCACTGTTTCGACTAGGCCCAAAATCGGGCTATTACAGCCCGTGTGAGGAGGTTCGGGCCGTGTTGATTTCGTACGTTGGCCCATTTTCTCTGTTTTTGGCCCAATTCTTATTCCTTTCACTCTCCTATGCTCACCTAAGTATAAAATATGAAATTAAGGCATTAGGAGCATCGAATTCACCAATTTTAAGGAAAAATGATCCATAAAATGTGCTAAGCATGGGATTGAAATATGTATAAATTATGGTTTATCACATATACTCAACCATCAAGTTAGTCTCATGCCAGTACAAAAGTAACATCCTTCATAGATGAGTTCATCAATTCAAACATGTCTATTCTCATTTAATGTTTTAATCCTGTTGAATTTCTTGGAATCTCGATGGATATCTCGTTTACCATCAAATCATGCAAGTAATCCTTTAAATACGCACTCCCGTGAACCTCACTTTTATGGTAGGATTACTAGTCCAAGCTAAATCCCCCACAACGTAACTCACAGAGTAATGTTGGGATTACCAGTCCAGGTTAAATCAGGTTTGAATTACCAGTCCAGGCTAAATTCAAATCCTATTCAAATTACCCATCCGGGCTAAATCCATCAAGCACACATATTCTTCGGGATGCTAGATCACTATAGGATCACCCGTCTGGGCTAGATCCTTTATACCATTATTTCATTTTCGAGTAATCCATCAGACATTTCTTTTTATTCGACCGGGACATTTCATTATAACATTAATAATTCCTGAGTTGCCATACAATAATATTACTATTATAATTCATGTATGTACATACGACTTTAATGTATTTAAAGTTAGTTTACATTCGAGTTACACAAACTTAACTGGTAACTACTTAGGTTTCGTACTTTAGTTATTCCGAAACCTTTCGTTTTCTACAATCGATCTCCAAAATCAGTTCCTCGAGGTCTATATCAGTAAAAATAAATTATTAATACCCCCGGGCAAGATAACCATTTTACCCCTAACATTTCAAAATTTTACAACTTAGTCCGTAAGCTCGTAAAATGAAATATATGCAATTCCTTGGTTACCCAAGCCTAGCCGAATGTATTATAAACTCATACTAGCCAACATTTTCCTCTATTTCACATTTCTACCATATATTTTGTACCTTTTGCAAAAAGGTCCTTTTAAGGGTTTTTCATGAAAATCTCTTAGGAAAAGATGTTTAACACACATCCAACTTTCATATTCCCCCATAAATCATTAAAGAACAAACATGTCACACATGGGTCATTTTGCATACATGAACCCTAGTTTAAAATATGGGTAGAAATGGAGAGAACATGTTACAAGGATCTTAAAAATACAAAGAACATTAAAAACGGGGCTAGGAGTCACTTACTATTAAGCTTGGAAAGTGAAGAAACCGTAGCTATTGTGTCCCTTGGAATTTCGACAGCAAGAGGGAGAAGAATGGCTGATTTTTTCCTTCATTTTCCCTTTTTATTGATTTTATTACCAAATGACCAAAATGTCTTTCCTTACTAAACTTCCAACATTTTCCATACATGCCCATTTTTGTCCAAAAACTTAAAAATTAGGCAAATTACTCTTTAAGGACCTCTAATTAATATTCCAAAGCAATTTCACACAAATTGCTTCTAGAATCCATGTTTTACAACTTATTCAATTTGGTCCCTAATTTCCAATTGGACACGTTACACATAGAATTCCTCCATGAAACTTTAACACATGCTTACTTGCATATTCTAGGCCTCATAATAATCATAAAACAAATATTTTGTCATCAAATTTGTGGTCTCGAAACCACTGTTCTAACTAGGCCCAATTTTGGGTCAGAAATCTAACAAAATACAAATAGAACAAAATAATGATAGAATGCACACTTTAAGATCAGCAATTAGCTCAAACAAGTCGTCACTATGCATGAATTCAGCTAATCCTGAATCATGCATCCAACAAAAACTCAAACCTAAGAAAAAAGAAACAAAAGTTAATGAATGACACATATAACGTCAAATTAATAATAAAATATGCAATTAACAAGTCAACATTAATGCCACATATAACATCAAATTGCACAACTTAATATACTCAATACATTAGCATAAATAACATCACATTGAACAATGAATTTAACACATTCGAATAGATCAATTTTAAGCTCACTAATGGTTAATTTAGCATGTGAACAGCATATAAATGTTTTGCATTTATAGCATGGTTTAATCAACTTCAAGCCGGAAATTAAATGCTGCAAATTTCCAGCATTCAAAATCATATATGGACAGCATTCAACTTCAAGCAGGAAACAATAATTAAAACTACCATTTTTTTCAGACACCTATTTTTTTTCTTAATTTAGGTTCTCTTATTTAGTAAATCATAATAAATAGCATAAAACAACAAAAAAGTAACTCACAGACCACATCAATAAATTTCAAACACATATATTCTAGGATTCAATTATTCAAGATTTGCAAGAAAATGTTGTTAAATCAAAGGGAAATAAACAATCGAAAAAAAATAAAACACATAATAGGCAATAAACTATCAAAAAAATGACAACATCCAAAGATTTAAAAAAGACAAATATAAAAAGTGTTTCATAAGGCTGAACACCGAAAAGTATAACAAAAACACTAAAAAAAAGAAAAAAGAAGCATAAATCTGATGGATTATAGAATGATTTATGCTTTGTGGATAAGTGATCTTCAAAACCAAACCAAAAATAATTTTAATTGATTAAAAAATATATGCACTTAAATAGATTTGATTGTTTTTATTTTTATTAATAAAGTCAATATTATCTGGTTTATTTCATATTTATTGTTATTTAAAAAAATTATATAATATTTATAAATATTAAATATAAAATATTAATCAATAATATAAAATACTTTTTAATAAGCCTTGCAAATACAATCTACCACTAAACAATTTCAAAATGAACAAGTAAAAAAAGTATTCCATAAATTAAACAATAAGATCATCCCATACTATCCATAATTCGAAAAATTTAAAAATATGCCTTAAATCCTTCTACTATTAAAAAATTTAGAATTTAGTCCATATATTTTTCCATATTCAAAATTTAAGTCCAACTATTAACGTTGTTTTAAAATCTAAAAAATAGATAAACTAAATTCTTGAAAATAAAATTATAGGGAGTAAATTTCAAAATTTAAAAGCGTACATGGACTTATGACATATTTTAATCTTCTACAAATCCAAAATAAAGAATAAAATATTTAACTTTAAATCTAAAACTATATTGTAAAATTCATTTTTTTATCTACCGATATACCATACTTCAGTCGGTAAAGGCGAAATCAATCGGTAAGCACTCATATAATTAGTACCAACTGTATTTTATACCGGAATAACATTGACTACATTAAAAAATTTTGAATAACATTGACTACATTAAAAAGTTGCTGAAATCCAGACTCAATCTTAAGTCACACAAATAATAGTGGCTAGTTGATTAATAAATTTGACTATTATGTAGGATGGACCCAAATAATTAAGGAGATTAAAAAATTATCACTTATGTTGTTTAATTAATAAGCATAAATTTAATATGCAAAAGGAAATGAAGACATAAAGTAAGAAATGCAGTTCCCTTTTCATGAATGTCAAGACAATGAGAGAACAGTGCAGGAGATAATAAACCTGGTTGGCGTAACTGATACCCATGTTTGCCCAAGCACACACATAGTTTGGCTTCAAATCTAGTGCCTAAAGATCTAGACATAGACCAAAAGACTAAATTCAATAATGCTGAAAATATGGCCACCACAGGCAAAGGGAAGTTTATCATTGAATAATTTTAAATGGACAATCTCAGTAACAGAGGCTAAACAAATCAAACTGCATATGCAAGATCTGAATTCATTAAAAAAGGCATTTTGGAAGAGATGATCAAGGGTATATCTAAATTGAGGAAGTGCATAATCAAATCATCTAAATCAACCAATAGCTTCAACAAATCAAATAATTAATTACATGGAGCTGAACAGAAGAGCTAGTTTGTCTTCTAAGGTCCAACTAGGTGCAACATGTTATTTGGAGCATCTTTTTAGCAGCCTAAGGTTACAAAGATGGAGCAAGTAAATAATTCAACCCTATAAGAGAGCTGTATAACACACCAATGCATCACTTTACCATTGAAAGATAAGAAAGAAGAGAAATAGAGGAAAAGATGATGCAACCCATATGAGTTTGGCACACAGAAGATTGACATGTTGGGTTATCACATGTATAGCAAAAAACACTTTGATTAACACCAGAATATAACAATAACATTTCCAAAATGTAATGTTAGGGATAAGCTTCTAGTAATCTTAAGGAAAATTATATCTTGTCACCGTATGTAAAACTCTAAGTCCAAAATATAATCACTGCAGTCATGGAAATCATATGCAAAAAGACACTCTTGTAATCACAGCTTTCACAACGTAAGCAAACTATCTCACAATAACATTAGAGGAAGCGGCTTACATTCAAACCAAGATTGCAATATCAAGGCATTGTTCCAAAAGAAAAAAACTAACCAAAAAAAAAGAATTATACCCTAGTGTACTTGCATATGCATAATACAAAGAATTAGCAAGCTCCAGTGGCGCAAGAGTAGCATACTTTAGGTGATGACGTAACCATCTATACAGATACTTTAAAGCAGCAGTCTGTTCCAATTCTGAACTTTTCAAACAGTATTATCTGTTTGACACTCCAAAATTTTAATCTCATCTTACTAAGAAATGTTTGCATAAATAACATATATTTCTGGAAGTCTGCGCTATTTTGTCCCGAGCAATAATCTGAACCTTTATCAACGCAATAATATGTAGGAAAATGTTAAGTAGAGACACGAGAAGAAAAATTAGGAACCCATGTATGCTTTTTTATCCATACGCATGCGTGTGAAATGTGCATAACAGTCTAAGTTGAAGCTGTCCAACATAAATAAAAATCGAAAAAGAAAAACCCAGAGAAGCATAAACACTGTGAACTTACAGTCCCAGTAGCCCAAATCCAAGCCCTGAAAGTGAGAAGTGGAGGCTTAAGCTTAAGTTCCGTCATGAGAGTGAAAGCTTGTTCCCACTCGTATTTAGCTTTTGTGACAGCTTTCTGAGTAGCCCAGATGGCATAATCCACCTAAGAACAAGATAAATAGCAAGGTTAGAAAAAGGAAAAAGAAAAAAATAAATACAAGTGAAGCAAATGTGAGAAAGCAAAAGCAAAAGCAAAAGAGGTAAAATAAGAGACAGAACTTGCAAGGCTTGCATTTCAAGTTCATCGAAAGCGGTGAGTATGGAATAACTACGAGGCAAGTGCAGAAAATAAGGGTACCATGGAGAAGCCTTTCCTTTATTGATTTCATATAACAAACAAATAGTGAATACATGAAAATAGGCAAATTACTTTAGTCCAGTCGTTGTGTTTGGTTGAAACGCAGATTAAAACATATATCGAATACTGAAACACAAAAGCAAACCTTGGTAGAAGAGTGAGAATGATGGGATTTGAGTGTAAGAGACAAAGTTTCATCTCTTTAAAGAAGAGAGTCAGTTGTGATTAAGGCAGATTTTGGAACTTTAAGAAGCAACTCTCCTTTACTAATCGGCCGGAGAGCAGCCACACCTCTTCCTCTGGCGCCGGGGAAGCAAGAGACATCTAGACAATGGAGACGCTGCTGTTGGAAAGTTTCTTTATTGAAAAGGGCAACGGAGGGGTGAGATTAGGGGTGTTTTGAGGATAATAATTTTAGGGGAAAAAGTCAGGGGTTTTAGTGTAACATCCTGATTTTCGGGTTTTTCGCGATTCTCGATATTTTAGTAAAGTTTTTAAAAATTTTGTATGTGGTTGTGAAATTCATAATTTGAGTATGTAAATGGGTTTATGGAAGGCCCATGTGTTGGCCAAAACCCGGTAGAATTTTTGAATTTAGGACTTAAGAGTTAGGGGTACTGGCTAGATGACCTTATGTAAAGTTGTGGATAAAATGTATCACAAAAAGAGCTTTGGTAAAGTGGCAAGGGTGACGCCACTAAGCTCCTAAAAAGGTGGCATGTGGAGCATAGAGGAAGACCTGGGTTCGATTCCCTGTGTTGGCAAATAAGGTTATTTATTTTTATGTGCAGGAAGGGTAGGCGTTGGAACCCAAGTGGATTCTGTTGGAGGAGTTTGAATTAATCAAGTGCATGGATTAAGGAGTGATAAGGGGAGAGATTTTGGGGATGATGGAGAGATAAGGGGGAGCGTATCTAGGAGAGATTTTAGGAGATTTGAAATGGGGGAAGTGGTGGCCGGTCAAGGGGAAGGTTTAGAGAAAATTCGGCTATTGGGGTTTTAGGGTGGCATTTTTCTCTTTTTTCCTTCTTTTCACTTGTGCCGATTGTTCTTATGTAAATCCCTCTCATTTCTCTTCCATTATTTCTTCCACAAACTATTTTCCTCTCATTCTTCCTCTCTTTCATTCATAGTAAAAGCTGAACCTATCATTCTTTTCATTGCTAACCGAATAGCAACAAGCCAAATCCCGAAGGAGTCAAGGGTAGTCGATTTATCTATAAAGGTATACACTTGTTCTTTTTCTTTTTAGCCGATTCTTGTTATTTCAAAAGCCTTTCAACTCTTTTGTCAACACCCTTTTTTTGGTCCATAACCACTTTTTCTTCAGTGACCCAAAAGCCGAAAGCACAGCACCCTTGGGTGACTTGGTGGCCGATTCTTAGGATCCTTGTGGTGCGATTTCTGCTAGTGCTTTGGAGCTGGGACTGCGTTGAATCGGAGTTAGCACGGGATTGGAAATAGTTCGGTAGGTGAACCTTGGTAAGTGCTCGTGGCCTTAATCAATTCGGTATTATGGAGGTTAAGAAAAGCTGAAACCCCTATAGGTTAAGGAGGTGGCTGAATGTGGGTATAGGCCTTATTGGGTTCTTCTTTTAATCTTTTTATGGTTTGTATAGTGGAGGAGCTGCAAGGCGTAGTGTCGACTTGGATTAGCTGGGATCATCGGAGTGACTAGATCTAGTCATCAACTTCGGCAAAGGAGAAATCGTATAAGAGATCTCGTCTAGGAATATCACAAAACAGGTGTGTAACGAACCCTTTTTCATAGCTTGAAACGATAAATGCCGAAAAGCCGAAATGCCGAAATTCTGGCATTTCGAGGACTTGTGAGCAAGCGAACGCTCATTGGTTAGTTAGATTCGCTAGGTTGATGATCGGGAACGTTGGAAAAGGTAAGGGCATGATTTTTGGCATTACGGTAAGTTGGGCCTCGAGGGGCTGAAGTGGGGCCCAATGGGCTTTCGGGCCCATTTGGGTAAAATTGGTAGAAAATGAAAACCTGTTAAATTGCGCATTAAGACTGGTAACACCATTATGGAAAATAGGCTAAATGGGCCTAGATGACTAAATCGACTATGTAGGGCCATTAGGGGTTTCTGGCCCAATAACTCGGTATCGCGAAAAATGGGCCAGAATCGCTGTTTAAAACATATGAATGGTTAGTAACTAATAATGAAAATGGAAAACCCTAATATTTGGTAAAATTATGAAATTACCCTTATATTATGAAAATGACTGTTTTGCCCCTAGGTAAAAATGACCGTTATACCCCTAGGGTTTACTTATAATTTGATACATGGGATTTTGATATACATGATTGATATGATACGCACATAATATGTATGATATGCACATGATGTATTCATAAATGCGTTGGGTTGGGTTTTTATATGGATGGAGGAAGTGCAAAAGGGCTTATGCCCCAGTTTATTGAAAAGGGCTTATGCCCCAGTTTACCGAAAAGGGCTTATGCCCCAGTTTATCGAAAAGGGCTTATGCCCCAGTTTACCGAAAGGGCTTTTGACCCAGTTATTGAAAGAGGCTAGGCCTCCAGTTATATGATAAAGCAGCTAAGCTGCCAGTGGTGTGTTGGTTGGATGGGTTGAGTCATTCCCCACATGGTGTGTTGGTTGGTACGGGTGGAGAGTAGCGGATGGTGGGTCGAGTAGTCTCCCCAAATGGGTTTGCATTCACTCTTTCACCGACATTACATGTGATATTGAAATGGGCCTATGGGCCATACCGTTTACAGTAAAGGCTTCGGGCCAGTAATATGAAATATGAAAAGGCTTCGGCCCAGTATATGTTGAGATTGGATGTGGGCTTAGGCCCAGCAGGCTGATATTGCTTTGGGCTCTGAAAGGGGCTTGTTACACATTGAGTTTCCAAACTCACCCCTTTTCCTTAACCTTGCAGGTGAGCCTTGATTTGGGGACTTGGAGCCGGAAGGGATTCAGAGTGGCCACAGTGATTGCTTTTGGGCTTTGAAACAAGTGACTGGTTTTCTTTAAGTTATCTTATTTACTATTTTATTTTCTTTGGGTTGTAATAAGGCCTTTCAATCTTTATTTTCTTTTATTTTCTGGGATTATTTTATTTTTAATAACTCTAAACTGGTTGATATTAAATGGGCTAGACTTAGGACGCGTTTTCAAAACGACACTTATTTTCCGAACAACACAACGTTACGATTATCTGATTTCTCAAAGATATCCACTTAAATAAATTTCAAATCGATATAACCAAGTGTGCCAATGGTTGTGGGCATGTCTAGGATTGGATCCATTCGAAGAGCTTGGTACTTAAGCAGCCTTCATGGCTCACCTCCTCTGTTACGGATTCCTACCTGGTGCCCAGCTTCCATTCAATTTGTTAGCTTAACAAAAGTCAGTTTTTAACGCACTAAAATAAAACAGGGGTTTTTAACTTCAATGTGGCACGTCAGATTCGGCCATAACGTCTGGGCTGGGTTTGGGGTGTTACATTTAGTGTCGGGCATGAGAAAAAGAAAAAAATTTAGAAAGGAAAAAGATCCCGTTTAAGTTAACCAATTATATTTTTGCGGCGTTTTTTAAAAAAACACCACTAACCCCTTAAATCTCCAATTAAATTTTATTAAAACACATCATATTTATAAATATTTAACATAAATTTACTTAAACCTAATGATATTGTTTTAATTTTTTTATAAATATATACATGTTATTTTCATTTGATATTTATTAATTTTTTAAATATAAACTAGTTTAAATATTTTTAATTATTTTTTTTCTATTAGACATTGAATTATATGTAAGTTGTGGATTTAGTCATTTTACTTTAATTTTGTTATTTTTAGTCACTAGAATTTTGAAATTTTGAAATTGTAGTATTAATTAAATGGTAGCTATTAAATTCATTAAGTTTTGCTATTTCTAAAATCTAATGTAACAAACATATTACTCACAAAAAGCCAGTTATGGATTTAACGATTGTCATTTGTGTCAAAATTACAATTTCAAAATTCGAAAAGTATAGGGACCAAGAATGATCTAATTGGATAACATAAACTCAACCTACAACTTTACGCACAATACCAAGAATAATAGTAGAATTTAACCAAACATATATAATTGCTATCATTTAAGTGATCATGACTAAAATTTTAAAATTTGAAAAGTACAAAAGCTAAAATTGATCGATTTGAAAAATACAGGGACTAAAACTAATCAAATTAAAATATAAGTACTAAATTTTAAGTTTAAATTTCACTTAAATAAATTAAGTGTAGAGGAATTAATTTGAATTGAATTATTTTTAATATATCAAAATATTTTTAGATTAAATCTTAAACCATTTAATATATATATAAAGTTTATCTATTATCTCTTAAATAATTTAAACTATAATCAAATTAATATTATCTCTTTTACAATTATATAAGAAATCGTTTAATATATAAATTAAAAAATACTAATTAATCTAAACCCTAAACCTCTTAACCCCTATCCCATAAACAATAAACACTAAACTCTAAACCCTAAACCCTTAACCCCTAACCCCAAACCCTTACACCTTAAACTCCAACCCTAAATACTAAACACTAAACCATAATCTCTAAACCCATAATTCATCTTAAACCTTCAAATACTAATTAACTCTTAAACTTTAAACCCTAAAACCATATATCTTAAACCATAAACCTTAAACTATAATGATAATTAATTCAATATTTTAAATTCAATACTATCATTTTTTACGATTATATGAGAAAATATTTAATATATTGTATAACCATAATTTTTAATAATTATTATTTTAGGGGTTATAGATTAGTGCTTATGATTTTTTTTGGGTTTAGGGTTTTAGGGGTTATATGACTTTTAACGGTGTTTTAGCAAAAGCGCCGCTAATGCTCTGGTATTTAGCAGCGTTTTACCGAAAGCGCCGCTAATGCTCTGGTTTTTAGCGGCGTTTTACCGAAAGCGC
Organism: Gossypium hirsutum; assembly: GCF_007990345.1. NCBI lineage: Eukaryota > Viridiplantae > Streptophyta > Magnoliopsida > Malvales > Malvaceae > Gossypium > Gossypium hirsutum. The sequence continues at coordinate 12,701,179 of NC_053429.1, forward strand.
GTTTTTAGTGGCGTTTTACCGAAAACGCCGCTATTGCTATATTTTTAGCGGTGTTTTAGCAAAAAATGCCGCTATTGCTTTGTTTTTAGAAAAACGCCACTATTGCTCTATTTTTTACAATTTTTGCGGTGTTTTTTGCTAAAACGCCGCTAAAAACGCCTCTAAAGCCCTATTTTCCTGTAGTGAACATTACAAAACTCATGATATCAACAATGGCATTTCACGAAATCTTTAACAGAAACAGAAATTCAGACATGGGCTTTGAAGAACACGAAGCAACGATCACAGAAACATAGAAATTATCAAAAACAGACGAAAATTCATACCTTAATCAAGGTGAACAAGAGCAGAACCCTAGGAAGCCCTTTTTCTTTCTTTTTCCTTTGATTTTCGGTAAAAACAATGTGTTTATGGCCATTTTCATGTTTTGTTTTATGTATATTAACTTAATATACCTTTTTTACTATTTTACCTTCGTCTTTAAACATTAATAAACTATTTGCTAATGTCTAACAAGGTCATTTAATACATTACATGGTCAAATAACTACATAAGGACTCTTTTGTCCAAAACCATTTCAAAAACATACATTAAACATGTAGCATGCTAATTTCACCTTTTATGCGATTAAATTCTTTTTTTTTCATAATTAAGCATAGAAACAGGCAAATTAAATCACAGAAATTTCACAAATACAAATTCATATATTACAGACACATAAAATAATATTAAAATATTTTTCGGACTCGAATTTATGGTTTCGAAACCACTATTCTGACTAGGGTCTAAACCGGACTGTTACACCCACCTTCTCATTTCTTTGACTTACTCTTTGGATTACTCGAGAACCTTTTCCTTTTTGAACTTACCATTGCCATGTCTTGACATGGTCTTATGTGGTATCCTTTCCTTATGAACTCACCAATGCCATGCCTTGGCATGGTCTTACATGGGACCTTTGCCTTATAGTAACTCATCAATGCCATGTCTTGACATGGTCTTACATGATTTCCTTGCCTTATAGAACTTATCAATGCCATGCCTTGGCATGTTCTTACATGATATCCTTATCTTACCAAATGCCATGTTCCAAACATGGTCTTACATGGTATCCTTGTCTTACCAAATTCCATGTTCCAAACATGGTCTTACATGGTATCCTTGTCTTAGTGCCAATGCTACTTCTTGATGTGGTCTTACATGGAGTCCTTAATCAATGTCGCTGCCATGTCTTGACATGGTCTTACATGGGATCCTTGCCTTATCAATGCCATGTCTTGACATGGTCTTACATGGTATCCTTAACCGTCAATTCCTCCTTAAATGCCATGTTATGAACATGGAATTTTCCGTCAATTCTTCCTTAATTGCCATGGTACAACCATGGACTTTGAGATATCAATGCCTTGTCAAGTCATAGCTGAAACATACTTGCTCAAATTCTCAAGGTTAGTCGCATAACTCAATAATAACAATACTAATAACAATAATTGCATAATAATAAAATGCTACTCAACTTACATTCTCAATCTCATCATATCATCAACTTAACTTATTCTCATCAAACTATGCTAGTCAATACTTTCTTGTTATCATACAAAGCCATAATACAAAATATGGTCTTACATATAAATTATACAAGTTCTCTTTCCAATATCGAATTATTATCAAACATTAATCATTCAATCTGAAACTCAATATTAAAGTATTTATGGCCAAAATATCAACTTATCATTCAAATATGCATAATTAATTGCTTATTAAACATATGAACTTACCTTGACACCAAAACAACCATTTTACCAACTTTCTCGATTTTCAGTTTTTCTCCAGTTTTAAGTCCAAATCTCACTTTTCTAGGATCTAAAACATCATATTTCACTTATTTAATTAATTTACTATTCAAAACATTCCCTAACTCAAACTTTGGCAAAATTACAATTTTTCCCCTAAACCTTTGTAGAATTACGATTTTGCCCTTAGGCTCAGAAATTAAAATTTATCCATTTTTCTTATGTTTTATGACAAGCTGAACATTTTTCCCTTCTCTGGAAACATAAAATTCCCACTTTATCATGTACTTATGAACATTAGGTATTTTTACCGATTATGTCGTTTTACTTGTTTTCACTTAAAATCGCTTAGCAAATCACTTAAAATCGCTTAGCAAAAGTTGTTTAACATAATTTTAAGCTTCATATTCTACCATAAAACATCAAAATAAAAACATTTAACCTATGGGTATATTTCCAAATATGAACCCTAGCATGATTCATTGCTAGAATAACCTAAATTAAGTTACGGGGACTCCAAAAACGTAAAGAACATTAAAAACGAGGCTAGAACGGACTTACTATTGAGCTTGGAAAGCTTGGAAACCCTAACCATGGCTTCCCCCATGCTATATTCGGCCTCCATGAAGAAGATGGACCAATTTTGGCTTTATTTTCCCTTTTTAATTCTTTTAATTACTAAATGACCAAAATGCCCTTGAAGGCTTTTCTTTCAAATTTGTCCTATTCTTGCCCATTTTTGTCCAAACATAAATATAATGGTCTAATTACTAAACAAGGATCTCCACTTTAAGAACCCATTTCAATTAAATCCCCTTTATTATCTAGAACACACATTTTGGTAATTTTACAATTTAGTCCTAATTATAAAATTAGGCACTTATACATAAAATTTCTTCACGAATTTTTTTACACAATTATTCAATCAATGAATAAACCTTAAAACTTAATAGGGATAAATTTTTTTGACCTCAAATTCATGGTTTCACAGCCACTATTCCGTTTAGGCCCTATTTCGGGATGTTACATTTCTCCCCCATTTAGGGATTTTCGTCCCCAAAAATCTTACCTACAAATGGATTCGAAATCGATTTCTAGCAACACTTTCAAATTCTCATTCAGCCTTGGCATACCCAACATTTTACTTCTTAAACTAAGACTCTGAACTGAAATACCTACTGATGAGTAAATGACCTTATTTTATCATTACCCTCATACTCTCTGATGAAACGCAACTAACTCTTCTTTTCATACCAAAATGGAAATTCTCTGCCACTAAGATACTTTCAAAAAACAAATACTTGTTTCTCTTGTGAGTGTCAATATTCTTACCTTTTGATTCTATATACAATTTTTTATAATCTGTCTCTAATTTTTGTAATTAATTTTCACTTTCCTCTAATCCTTTCTGCTCAATTTAATTCTACGAATTTCTCTTCCTCAATTCAACTATCAGTGCAAAGGTGACATGCAGTAACATTTAGCAATCTCATGGTCAAAACTTACTATAGCTTTCTTCTGAAGTCACGGTGCAACCCTAGATTTCCAACCATAACAACTAAAATTTACACTCTGAATGAATTGACAACCTTAAAATGAATAACTCAAATAATCCTTCAGTAGAAAAACTCATTCGTACTGAGAAGAATACACACTTCTTCAAGCAATCAACCATAGCTCATTTAACCTTTCGGTGATAATGCTAATTCTGTTACACAATTCTTCAAATACCCTCACATTTTTACACAAACATCAATACTAACTAAAATAGCTTCTGAAATACTTGAAAATCAACTTTAACTCTCTAAAATTTCAGGTATCGGATTCAAAGTCTGGTACATAACATTTCACACTCTTACTAGTATAACTAAATCAAGTTATCATCCATCTCTGTACTTCTCAAATAATCAAATAATTATCACTGTGCTAGGCATCATAATTGTTGCTAAATCTCTTGATTTCTCATTAACACATTTCTAGAAACCATAAACTCTTTATTCAAACCAAGCTGAATCATAATGGATACTTTAATTGTCAATATCTTCAAATGTTTATACTTTATTAGCAGGAATTCAAGCTAAAGTAAACTTCATACAATGAGAATTTTGACAATCAGACAACTTGGATTTGCAAAAATATACCATTGATGCAACCATTTTGATATGTGTATACAACTCTGTACCATAACCTCTAGAATATGTACTATTTACTCGGGTCATTTATCTATTTATACATGAAAAACTAGTATTTACCTCTGAAGCCATGAATAATTCAAACATACATATAACTCAATCAACTGCTCAACTGAATCAGTCTCAACTAAAAGACATTAACTTTTCAAAAACTGTTCTTCTCTATGCTGTCATGATATCTCAAACATACATTCTGTCGTGATTTCTTCAAAGAGCTAATCACAAATCATTATTACTGCATAACTCGAAAGAACATAGCATTCGGTCTTTAAATCACTGATATATATATCAAGATTATGCAAAAAATGAAAATCAATACACATGTCTGAACTGAACTACACTGAGGCCACAATATTCATACTACTCAAAAATTATAATGCCATAATAAGACTGACTTCTCAATTACTTCAGAAATAATGTCCCGGCTGAAAATAAAACATCCTGATCATCTGAGAGATTTAAACACAAATTTCAATAACAACCAATGCAAAAGCAGAATCTTTATACCTCTGATAACTATACCTCTATGCTTTCATTATCAGGCCCGCACTCGTAATCATCATAAACATACTCATAATAAGAAGAAACCATTTTTATCAATAGAGCATTTTCTACTAATGTCTCATGGTTGATACTTTGAACAGTAATTTATTAATAAAATCGAGATAATAAAATCTCAGAACATAGAGCTACGCAGAATTCCTAGTAACCACATCTCATGTAGAACAGCTAAGGTTTCAATAGCATCTCAGAAAATTTCCAAAAGGAAAGGATAATACTCACAAGCACTGGGAACAACTATGACAAAAGCCATAAAATTTTCCTTTACTTTCATTAAGCAATAGTTAACAATACAGATCACTAACATCGTATAGATCTTACTGTCAACCTTCCATCTGCACGCTGAAGTAGAAAGCTAGAATAGATAGAGTAATATCAATCACAGCTCAAACAAACTATAATGCTTTCATCTGTCTGTAAATTTAGCTAACATTCTCATACTGCACGAATTGCATCTATGATCTTACATATATATATATATCTCTGAAAGTAAATGTACAAATATAATAGTCGGAAAGATTTTTCTATAATTTCTCAACTATAAACTCTACATTCAACTATTAATACAGCTCAATTATTATTCCTCTGTCTAATTCTGTCATTACTAAATTCACATTATCCCATTCACAGTTGGAATTTATTCGGAAGAAAATCTAGCAATCATATACCTTACACATCATACTTGAATGAGTGTATTAGCTGAGCCTGACCTTTCTTTTACTATGACATTTCAGTTATCCAGATGATTTTATTATTAACCTGGCATCCTTTCTGCAACTGTGTTCATTTGCTAAATCATTCTCGACTCTAATTACATCGTCAATAAATCTGTCACTGAACTCTTTAGTTTTCCACTTTAGCCTATTCAATCTGAATTTCATGAAATCTCATTCTGAATTACCTTACTAATAAGGGGGTGAGGTTGTAACACCTCTAACTTGCCTCTTACATACTCATGCATATAACTTAACACTCATCATATTAAAATATTATCACAATTATACAATTTGCTTCAAGCAACTTAACATGCACGTTCATAATACAATGACTTCATGATCATCTTATGCAAATTAGTGCACTTATACATGCATTCATAAATCTCGAGTAAAATTACTCATAGCATTCACTTAACTTCTCTAGTTATACATATAGCATCATACAAATGCCAATTTAACATGAACATTTATCTCAATATAAACTTTCATTTCATCTTATCTCATCTTTCATATTTCCCGAACAATTCTTATTCACAATTTATTCATTATCACATAAACATCATGAACCATTATTCTTACATTTATGAGCCTCAACTCATCATAAACATACTGTCTGTACTATCAAACTTAGCTCGATTTGAGTGTGCATCTGTCTGACAAAACATTTTATATCTGGGTCGGGAGTCATCACACTATCATAGTTTAATATGGCATGTATAGCTAGAAACTTACTCATGCTGAATATTTTGAGAATCAATTAAATTTTTGCTCTGATACCAATAAATGTAACACCCCTTACACGAGATTGTCGCTGAAGTCGAGCACGAGGCGTTACTTGACTTAACTTACTAATTTGGGGCATAAAATTTTCTTTTAAAATTAATTTATTTGCATTCATTCAATATGTCCCTAAAAAGGGCCCTCGAGACTCTAAAACATGTAATTCAAACAGTTCAGGACCAAACCGGGAACATTAAAAATTTTCTGAATACTTAGACAAATCAAAACAATTTATTTCATTATTCCTTGTAAAACTGCCCACCTGCATCATTGTCACTAAATAAATCATAACTCGAGTCAAAAAACTCAAAATTTGAATTTGTGAGTTTTCCTTGAAACTAAACTCATATATCTTCTTGCTAGTTTTTTCCAGAATTTTTGGTCTAGAAAATAAGTACAAATTATTAGTTAAAGTTTCCCCTGTTGCACTGTTTGACTACTCTGACCTCTACTCACTACAAATCAATTTTCTCCCTGTACAGAATTCAAATAACCATGTTGTTTGTTTCTCTTGAAAGTATATTCACTAAGGAGTCTAGAAATATAAATATAACTCCTAATTATATTTGTACAATTTTTAGTGAATTTATAAAGTCATAATAGGGGATTCAGAAATCACTCTGACCCTATCTCACTAAAATTCAAATATTTCTTAATATACACTTCTTTTGTTTACTCTGTTTCTGTTATATGAAAATAGACTAAATAATATTTAATTATTTATCTCATTTATCACATAATTCTTTTTATACAATTCTTGGTGATTTTTCAAGTTCACATCACTGCTGCTGTTCAATACTGTTTTAATGCTAATTTCACTTTTTCATGATTTCTTTATATTAACTACCATTTAGGCATACATAACACCGAAACATGTTCTTCATGAGCCATTTCAATAGCTAATCAATATCAAATATTTACATACCATTCTTTAGCCATATCATAAGGACATACACACAAAATGGCTAAGTCCCTATACATGCCATAAACTAGAACGTTTGTAAACGAGGATACCCATTTGGTAACTTGATAGTCGATAGTGTGAAGTGATCTCCGATGACCTCGAACCCAAGCTTTCTTTTAAGTACTCTGAAACATGGGAAACTGAAAGAAGTAAGCTTATAAAGCTTAGTAAGTTCACATGTAAAATAATAAGCATTAGCAATCAATTTAGCTTACTACTACGCTGTCATAATTTGCTTAAATAATGTTAAGTTCTTACTTTCCCATCTTACACATCGGTAACCTTAGCAAAGGCTCAGAATACAAAAGGAACCTTACTTAATAGCTTGCTTACATACCTGCAACATCTCACTTAACACATGAGTACTCTTTCATAATATAGGCATATTGCCAATCATGTCATAAAATGTCACAAGAATAACTCAAAACTCATCACTTATTTAATACTTGATAATCTCAATTACTTACAATCTCAATATTAAAAAAGCCTTAAATGCATACATGTACTCTTTCTTCATGTTCTAACCTTGTCGTTTCTTTGACTTACTCTTTGGATTACTTGGGAACCTTTTCCTTTTTCAACTTACCATTGCCATGTCTTGACATGGTCTTACGTGGTATCCTTGCCTTATGAACTCACCAATGCCATGCCTTGGCATGGCCTTACATGGGACCTTTACCTTATAGTAACTCATCAATTCCATGTCTTGACATGGTCTTACATGATTTTCTTGCCTTATAGAACTTATCAATGCCATGCCTTGGCATGGTCTTACATGATATCCTTATCTTACCAAATGCCATGTTCCAAACATGGTCTTACATGGTATCCTTGTCTTACGAAATTCCATGTTCCAAACATGGTCTTACATGGTATCCTTATGTTAGTGCCAATGTTACATCTTGATATGGTCTTACATGGAGTCCTTAATCAATGTCGATGCCATGTCTTGACATGGTCTTACACGGGATCCTTGCCTTATCAATGCCATGTCTTGACATGGTCTTACATGGTATCCTTAACCGTCAATTCCTCCTTAAATTCCATGTTATGAACATGGAATTTTCAGTCAATTCTTCCTTAATTACCATCGAACAACCATGGACTTTGAGATATCAATGCCCTGTCAAGTCATAGTTGAAACATACTTGCTCAAATTCTTAAGGTTAGTCGCATAACTCAATAATAACAATACTAATAACAATAATTGCATAATAATAAAATATTACTCAACTTACATACTTACATTCTCAATATCATCATATCATCAACTTAACTTATTCTCATCAATCTATACTAGTCAATACTTTCTTGTTATCATACAAAGCCATAATACAAAATATTGTCTTACATATAAATTATACAAATTCTCTTTCCAATATCGAATTATTATCGAACATTAATCATTATATCTGAAACTCAATACTAAAGTATTTATGCCAAAAATATCAATTTATCATTCAAATATGCATAATTAAATGCTTATTAAACATATGAACTTACCTCAATACCAAAACAACTATTTTACCAACTTTCTCGATTTTCAGTTTTTCTCCCGTTTTAGGTCCAAATCTCACTTTCTGGGATCTAAAACATCATATTTCACTCATTTAATTAATTTACTATTCAAAAAATTCCTTAACTCAAACTTTGGAAAAATTACAATTTTTCCCCTAAACCTTTGTAGAATTACAATTTTACCCCTAGGCTCAGATATTAAAATTTATCCATTTTTATTATGTTTTATGACACACTGAACATTTTTCCCTTCTCTGGCAGCATTAAATTCCCACTTTATCATGTACTTATGAACATTAGGTATTTTTACCGGTTATGTTGTTTTACTCGTTTTCACTTAAAATCGCTTAGCAAAAGTTGTTTAACATAATTTCAAGCTTCATAATCTACCATAAAACATCAAAATAAAAACATTTAACCTATGGTTATTTTTCCAAATATGAACCCTAGCATGAATTATTGCTACAATAAGCTAAATCAAGTTACAAGAGACTCCAAAACGTAAAGAACATTAAAAACGAGGCTAGAACGGACTTACTATTGAGCTTGGAAATCGTGGAAACCCTAACCATGGCTTCCCCCATGCTATATTCGGCCTCCATGAAGAAGATGGACCAATTTTGGCTTTATTTTCCTTTTTTAATTCTTTTAATTACTAAATGACCGAAATGCCCTTAAAGGCTTTTCTTTCAAATTTGTCCTATTCTTGCCCATTTTTGTCCAAAATTAAATATAATGGTCTAATTATAAATGAGGACCTCCACTTTAAGAACCCATTTCAATTAAATCCCCTTTACTATTAAGAACACAGATTTTGCTAATTTTACAATTTAGACCTAATTATCAAATTAAGGACTTATACATAAAATTTCTTCATGAATTTTTTACAAAATTATTCAATCAATGAATAAACCTTTAAACTTAATCGAAATAAATTTTTTTGACCTCGAATTCGTGGTTTTGCAACAACTATTCTGTTTAGGCCCTATTTCTGGATGTTACAGAGTTGGATACTCCGTCAGTTGTGATTACCTCAATGATGGCTCAAAGGTATATGAGAAAAGGGTATGGAGCATGCCTTACTTTCGTGTTGAATACTAAAGAATTTGAGTTGAAGTGGGATCGGTACCGATAGTATGCGAGTATCTGGATGTGTTTCCAGAAGAGCTACCCGGATTACCTCCCGTTAGAGAAGTAGAGTTTGGTATTGAACTGGTGCCTGGGACAACTCCTATTTCTATTGCTCCGTATAGGATAGCACCAACCGAGCTAAAAGAATTAAAAACACAGTTGCAAGAATTGACGGATAAAGGTTTTACAAGACCGAGTTTCTCACATTAGAGTGCTCTGGTATTATTTGTAAAGAAGAAAGATGGCTCTATGAGGCTATGTATAGACTACCAACAACTCAACAAGGTAACTATCAAGAAAAAGTATCCCTTGCCTAGGATTAACGACTTGTTCGATCAGTTGAGGACAACCATCGTATTTTCAAAAATAGATTTGAGATCCAGCCACTACTAGTTATGAGTTAAGGAGGCAAATGTGCCTAAGACTGCCTTCAGGACGAGGTATGGCACTACGAGTTCCTCGTCATGCGTTTTGGTCTAACAAATGCCCCAGCTATGTTTATGGATTTAATGAATCGTGTATTATGATTGTATTTGGACGAGTTTGTAGTAGTATTCATGGATGATATTTTGATCTATTCTCGGAATGAGTCCGAACATGCTGAACATTTAAGGATTGTTTTACAGGCTTTACAGGATAGGCAACTCTATGCTAAGTTTAGCAAGAGCGAGTTTTGGCTTCAAGAAGTCAGATTTCTTGGTCATATTGTGTCAGGTGATGGCATCCGAGTTGATCCGAATAAAATTTCTGCTATTGTCGAGTGGAAGCTGCCAAGGAACGTAATAAAGCTTAGAAGCTTTTTGGGCTTAGCTGATTATTACTGACGCTTTGTGAAAGGATTTTTGATGATTGCAACTCCCTCGAAGAGGTTACTACAAAAGGATGTTAAGTTTGAATGGTCAGAAAAATGTCAGCAGATTTTTGATAAATTGGAGACATTATTGACAGAAGCTCCAGTTTTAGTACAACCTGAATCGGGAAAACAATTTGTAATTTACAGTGATGCGTCCTTAAATAGACTTGGTTGTGTGCTTATGCAAGAAGGAAAAGTAATAGCATATGCTTCGAGGCAACTAAAGTCGCACAAGAAAAATTATCCAACACATGACTTGGAGCTAGCTGCCATTGCCTTAAAGATTTGGAGGCACCATTTGTATGGCAATACTTGCCGTATGTTCACAGATCACAAGAGTTTGAAATATTTGATGTCATAAAAAGAATTGAATTTGAGGCAACGAAGATGGTTAGAGCTAATTAAAGATTATGAACTGATCATTGACTACCACCTGGGAAAGGCAAATGTGGTTGCAGATGCACTAAGTAGAAAATCATTGTTTGCTTTGAGAGCCTTGAACACGCAGTTGGCCTTGTTAGATGATGGTTCGATTTTGGTAGAGTTAAAAGCCAAGCCAAAGTTTCTACAAGAAATTTGTGCAGCTCAGATCAATGATAGCGATTTACAAACCAAGAGAACTCAATATGGGACAGGCACCGAATTACAGTTCTAGATTGGTCCTGATGGTTGTTTGATGTTCAGAGACAAGATTTGTGTACCGAGAGATGATGAGCTTATTCATAGAATTTTGCAAGAAGCATGTGATAGCCGTTTGTCTATTCATTCGGGAAGTACCAAGATGTACAACGATTTGAAGAAAATGTATTAGTGGAATGGCACGAAAAGAGATATCTCCTAATTTGTATTGAAATGCTTGATATGTCAACAAGTCAAGGCTGAAACCAAGTAATTTCAGGTTTATTACAGCCTGTGATGGTTCCCGAATGGAAATGGGACAAGAATACTATGGATTTTGTGACAGGATTGCCGTTAACACCGAAGAAGAAAGATGCCATTTGGGTTATAGTTGATAGACTAACGAACCCGGCTCATTTTATTCCTGTGCGGACAGATTTCTCTCTTGACAGATTGGCTGACTTGTACTTATCCGAGATTGTGAGATTACACGGGGTACCATTATCAATTATTTCGGACAGGGACCCTAGGTTCACTTCGATATTTTAGAAGAAGCTGCAAGAAGCCTTGGGTACAAAGTTGAGTTTTAGTACGACATTCCACCCACAGACAGATAGTCAGTATGAATGGATGATTCAGACTCTCGAGGACATGTTAAGGTGTTGTGTCCTTGAACTTCAAGGCAGTTGGGAAAAATATTTACCATTGGTGGAATTTGCCTACAACAACAATTTCCAGACGAGTTTAAAAATGGCACCTTACGAGGCATTGTATGGCTGAAAGTGTTGGACACCATTGTACTAGATAGAACTCAAGGAACACCAGGTTCACGGTGTTGATTTGATGAAGGAAACTGAAAAGAAGGTTAAAGTGATCTGCAATTGTTTGAAAGCGGCATCGGATAGGCAAAAGTCATATGCCAATTTGAAAAGGAAAGAGAAAAGTCATATGCTGATTTAAAAAGGAAAGAGATTGAGTTTCAAGTCGGAGATAAAGTATTCTTAAAAGTGTCTCCTTACAGAAAGGTTTTGAGATTTGGCCGGAAAGGTAAATTGAGCCCATGGTTTTTGGACCATACGAGATTACTAAATGAGTTTGATTTTTAGACTACCGGTTAGCCTTGCCATCTGAAATGGAAAAGATTCATGATGTATTCCATGTGTCCATGTTACAGAGATATAGGTCAAACCTTTCACATGTGATTTTGCTGACGAAAGTTGAGATTAGACCGGACATGACCCATGGTGAAGAACCGGTCAAAATTTTGGCTCGAGAAGTCAAACAATTAAGGAACAAGAATAAAGCCTTGGTAAAAGTTCTATGGCAGAGACACGGAGTGGAAGAAGCCACATGGGAATCTGAAGAAACCATGAGAAGTCAGTATCCGAACCTGTTTACTGGTAAGACTTTCGAGGACGAAAATCCCTAAAGGGGCGAAATGTAACATCCCAAAATTGGGCCTAGTCAGAACAGTGGTTTCGGGACCACAAATCTGATGACAAAATATTTATTTTGTGATTATTATGAGGCCTAGAATATGCAAGTAAGCATGTGTTAAAGTTTCATGGAGGAATTCTATGTGTAAGGTGTCTAATTGGAAATTAGGGATCAAATTGAATAAATTGTAAAACTTGGATTCTAGAAGCAATTTGTGTAAATTTTTGGTCATCTTGCCCGGGGGTGAATTTTTGGTCCGAAATAAATAGCATAAGGTATTAATAATTTGTTTTTAGTGATATAGACCCCGAGGAATCGATTTCGGAGATCGATCGTGGAAAACGAAAAGTTTCAGAATAATTGAAATACGAAACCTAAGCAGTTACCAAGAAAGTTCGTGTAACTCAAATGTAAACTATCTTTAAATACATATGTACATATATGAATTATAACAGTAATATTTATTGTATGACAACTCAGGACTTATTAATGTTATGATGAAATGTCCCAATCGAATAAAAAGAGATGTCTGATGGATTACTCGAAAATTAAATAATGGTATAAAGGATCTAGCCTGGACGGGTGATCCTATAGTGATCTAGCATCCCGAAGAATATGTGTGCTTGACGGATTTAGCCTGGACGGGTAATTCGAATAGGATCTGAATTTAGCCTAGACTGATAATTCAGACCTGAACTCCTAGGAGTATATGTCATTGTAGGGGATTTAGCCTGGATTGCTAATCCCGACATTACTCTGTGAGTTACGTTGTGGGGGATTTTGCCTAGACTGGTAATCCCGCCATAAAAGTGAGGTTCATGGGAGTGCGTATTTAAAGGATCACTGGCATGATTTTATGGTAAACAAGATATTCATCGAGATTCCAAGAAATTTGACGGGATTAAAACGTTAAATGGGAATAGACATGTTTGAATTGATGAACTCATCCATGAAAGATGTTACTTTGTACTGGCATGAGACTAGCTTGATGGTTGAGTATATGTGACAAGAAATTTTACTATGAATGTTTGGCCTGAATGTCTTATATGATTGCATGCTAAATAACTGGTAAGTTTACTTTCTTGTTATCCGGACTTACTAAGCATGTTAATGCTTATCCCCTCTCCTTTCCCTGTTTTACAGAGCTCGTGGACTTGTGAAGATTGGAAGACAATTGGTGCATTGTCAAAACTATCAACTTGTTTTGCTTTGGTATATAGATACTTTATTTTGTTTCAATGGCATCTATAGGTCCTGGTTATTTTGGAAGACATATGAAATGTGGCCAAATCACTTGAGATGGTTAGGTCGTAATTGGCAATGAGTTATAACAATGAGCCAAGTCTAAATGTGTTTTTGAATAAGATGAAAATCCTAAATACAAAGAGGATAAATTAGCATGTACATAACTGATGAGATGAAGTTAACATGTAATAAACCATTTATGGTATTCGAACATATTTATGCCATCTTAAAAATCATTAAGGTTTGCGAATATGAGTGGTTATATAGGGTGACCGTTGGCTTAGATTTGTAGCCTCCAAAAATGTCCACATGAATAGACACACGGGCGTGTGTCTAGGCCGTGTGTGACACACGGTCAGCCCCATGGGCATGTGGTATGGCCTTGTGTCCCCTGCACCTAAAATCTTTAGGTCAGAATGCATGGTACTAAACACACGGGTAGAGACAAAAAAATGTGTCTCAGCCGTGTGGAGGACACGGCCTATCACACAGGCATGTGTCTTGGCCGTGTGTCCTTAAATGCTAGATGACATCATAAATAGAATGCTCGAGTTTTTGGGCACGGGCGTGTCTAGGCCGTGTAAAGTACATAGGCCAAGGACACAGGCGTGTGCTCGACCATGTGAAAAGCCCTTATATGTGATATTCGCGACAGGTTTTAAAAATTTATAATTAATTGTTCCTAAAACTAACAATTATCACGATGAAGGCAAGTGTACCTATCGAATAGTAGTATAGCTTTGGCAAGACCAGATTGTCGAACCCAAAGGAACCAAGAGTACTAGTAATTACTTTCCTTTTATTATTGATCGCGTGATTTCGTGATAGGTTTTAAATATTTATAATTAATTGTTCTTGAAACTAACTATTATCGCGATGTAGGCAATTGTATCTATCGAACAATAGTATAGTTTTAGCAAGACTGGATTGTCGAACCCAAGGGAAATAAAAGTACTAGTAATGACTGTCTTTTTATTATCTAGCCTAAGAATAAAGAGGTTTTTGTTTCAACTAACTAATTATCTAAGCTAAGAATTCACAGAGAATGGAATTGGAGAATTGCTTTTGGGAAAATCGATTGAATTAAGACAATAACTAAGGAAAAATCCACCTAGACTATACTTGTTATTCTGGCTCTGAATCAGACGATTTTTTCATTTAACTTGTTCCGTAGAGATCCCTAAGTTATGTTATTATCCCTATTCAAGACTAATAACGTCTAATCCCTAGATTGAATAGTTGAGACTTTTCTCTAATTAACGCCCTAGGGTTGCATTAACTCGATCTATGGATCCCCTTATTAGGTTTCACCCTAATCTGGCAAAATCTTGTCACCCTATGTCTAGGCGCGCAAACAACTCCGCTTAATTATGACAAATGTACTCTTAGACAGGGTCTATTCCTCCTCTAAATAAGAGCGTATCTTGAATCATTATCCTAGGATATCAAAACAAGAATTAAGAACACATAATTAAGAACAAGTTAAATATTTATCATACAATTCAGAAAATAATAACAACATTTGTCTTAGGTTTCATTCCCCTTAGGTATTTAGGGGATTTAGTTCATAACTAAAAAGGAAAACATCTCAGAAGAATAACGAATATAAAACATAAAGAAAACCCAAAACTCATGAAGGAAAATTGAGGAGAGATCTTCAGTCTTCATGGTGAATCCGGCTTCTGAGATGGATCAATTGGCTTCCTTGGAGTAATTCCTTACTCCCTATTTTGTGCCTCCCTTTTCTTCCTCCTCTAGGGTGTATTTATAGGCTTTGGAATGCCTAAGAGCCCTCAAAATTAGCCTTTTCCGAATTGGACTCAACTTGGGCTCAACAGGGACACGCCCGTGTAACACACCCGTGTGTGATTACTTCAGGCCGTGCTCGAGCCTACCAAATTGACACAGTCGTATGGTCTGCCCGTGTGAGGAGGTTCAGGCCGTTTTGATTTCGTACTTTGGCCCATTTTATCTAGTTTTGGCCCGTTTATCGCTCCTTTCGCTCTCCTATGCTCTCCTAAGTATAAAACATGAAATTAAAGCATTAGAAGCATCGAATTCACCAATTCTAATAGGAAATCATCCATAAAATACGTTAAACATGGGGTAAAAATATGTATAAATTACGTTTTATCAAATACCCCCACACTTAAGCATTTGCTTGTCCTCAAGCAAAATTCTCAACTCATAATCAAAATAAATTCTTCTCAACTTATAATTTCTATCGATAATATCTCAAAATAATTCATAGGTAATCATACATTGAGAGTTCAACTAAAAGAACATAAAAGTTTCGAACATTCCAAGTTGAGCATTTTCTCTTGAAAACATAGGTGTCTCTCCTCATTTAAGTAATTACCTTTGATTCGAAATATCACAGAGTTTTACATCCTCACTAAAGATTCATGATCGCATGATTCGTAACAAGTAATAAACATTTATAATGAAGATCAAACCTAGACTAACTATTATCATGATGAAAAGGGAAGTGTAGGCAATTGTATCTATCGAACAGTACTATAGTTTTAGCAAGACCGGATTGTCGAACCCAAGGGAAATAAAAGTACTAGTAATGACTATCTTTTTATTATCTAGCCTAAGAATAAAGAGGTTTTTGTTTTACCTAACTAATTATCTAAGCTAAGAATTCACAGAGAATGGAATTGGAGAATTGCTTTTGGGAAAATCGATTGAATTAAGACAATAACTAAGGAAAAATCCACCTAGACTGTACTTGTTATTCTGGCTCCGAATAAGATGATTTATTCATTCAACTTGTTCCGTAGAGATCCCTAAGTTATGTTATTATCCCTATTCAAGACTAATAACATCTAATCCCTAGATTGAATAACTGAGACTTTTCTCTAATTAACACTCTAGGGTTGCATTAACTCGATCTATGGATCCCCTTATTAGGTTTCACCCTAATCCGACAAAATCTTGTCACCCTATTTCTAGGCGCACAATCAACTCTGCTTAGTTATGACAAAAGTACTCTTAGACAGGGTCTATTCCTCCTCTGAATAAGAGCATGTCTTGAATCAGTATCCTGGGATATCAAAACAAGAATTAAGAACACATAATTAAGAACAAGTTAAATATTTATCATACAATTCAGAAAATAATAGCAAGATTCGTCTTAGGTTTCATTCCCCTTAGGTATTTAAGGGATTTAGTTCATAACTAAATAAGAAAACATCTCAGAAGAATAAATAGTACAAAACATAAAGAAAACCTAAAACTCCTGAAGGGGAATCGAGGAGAGATCTTCAGTCTTAATAATGAATCCGGCTTCTTAGATGGATCAATCGGCTTCCTTGGGGTAATCCCTTTTTCTCCTCCTCTAGGGCATATTTATAGGCTTTGGAATGCCTAAAAACCCTCAAAATTGGCCTTTTCCGAATTGGACTTAACTTGGGCTCGGTAGGGACATGCCCGTGTGAGTCGTGCTCCAATTCTGCCAGATTGACACGGCCGTGTGATATGCCTGTGTAAGGAGGTCCAGGCTGTGTTGGTTTCATACTTTGGTCCATTTTCTCCATTTTTGGTCGGTTTCTCGTTCCTTTCGCTCTCCTATGCTCTCCTAAGTATAAAACATGAAATTAAAGAATTAAAAGCATCGAATTCATAAATTCTAATGAGAAATCATCCATAAAATGTATTAAACATGGGGTAAAAATGTGTATAATTTATGGTTTATCAAATACCCCCACACTTAAGCATTTGCTTGTCTTCAAGCAAAATTCTCAACTCATAATCAAAATAAATCCTTCTCAACTTATAATTTCTATCAATAATATCTCAAATTAATCCGTAGGTAATCATACATTGAGAATTTAACTAAAAGAACTTAAAAGTTTTAATCATTCCAAGTTGAGCATTTTATTCTGAAAACATAGGTGTCTTCCCTTATCTAAGTAATTACCTTTAATTCAGAATATCATAGAGTTTTACATCCTCACTAAAGATTCACTCAAATCACTCAATGTGTTTTAAGGACAATAAAGGAAGCACTCAATAGTCAATAATGGAAAGTAATTACCATAAGCTTGCATGAAAATCAAATCTCCACCACTTTAATTTAAGATGATACATCAATCAAAAGGTCTTTAGAGGGTTGTAATGAGGCTTGGTTAGGGGGTGTGGTCACAAGCTGAAAGAAAGGGTTAGAATTGAGATTGAATTGAAAAGTTTCCTAACTAGAAAAAGAGTTAATCTTCACTTGCGTACAACAGAGCTTCTCTCAGAATATGAAATTACAGATATGCATACATAGTTGTGTTTGTTTTTTTTAAGAACATGTTAAATAATATAGACTAAATATCAAGAACAAAACATAGCTAGGCAATCTATTCAACTCAAATCTCGACAAAAATAGGGATTAATTTAGGGGGTTTCAACAATAATGGGTTAAAGGTTAATATTAAGGGTAATACAAGAAATGGTTTGTTAGGCTCAAGGGGGTTTACTAGGGGTTAATCGTGGAGGTAGGCTTTTCATGGCATGAGTGGGATAATCCCAAGTGCCTTAATCATTTTGATATATCAAATCAAATTGTGTGGTCTCGATATGCATAATCAAGCAAGTGCTAGAATAACAGTTCAATATTGACGCACTCAAAGTAATAATAAAAGTGAGCATGAAAGGACGAATAGATGCTCAAAAGGCTCAAAAATCTCACAAAAATTATGGCTTTTTGATGTTTAGACTCGTGAATTCCAATTCAAAGTAACAACTAGACTTGGGGAAATAGCCTAAGATTTTGAATTTTTAAAAATGAACTTATCATGCTTGATTCTCTATTGTCTTAAAGTTTAAATAATCAATGCATAAATCCCTATTTTTTAATTCAAGATATATTAATCAAAATCATAAATTAATTAAAATTTATCCTAAATATGATATGGGAGTTTTTTCAAGAGAACAAGATGATTATTCAGGGATTTTTCTGATAATGAAATAAATACCCCCCACACTTAAGATGTACATTGCCCTCAATGTACAAAGATAGATATTAGAGTATAAAAATAAGATAGGGAGAAAAGTGAAACTTCCTATATGATGAATTCCTCGAACTAGAGTTTTGGAGAGTGATCGGTTCGAGAGTCGAGGAGGATACTCTGGCGGTCGTAGAGGTTCATTAGGCCATAAGTCCTGTGCCAAAAAAATATTATATCTAATGGTAGCTATGGTAATGGTCGAGCAGTACATGGCAGTCGTGGAGAACCTTTCCCGGTGGAGTCTTAGCTCCTATGTGAGGATGAGCTTAAGAGCTCTATATAACTGTGATAAAATCAGAACTTTTTAGGGGATAGTAGGAAGAATAAGTACTCGAAAAGAAATAACCAAAATTTATAATAAAATTTTAAATCTGCGAAAAAATAAAAATAAAAAAGAAAAATAAAAAGTAGTTTGAAT